>NC_079899.1:5623603-5742685 GCF_024868665.1 Triplophysa rosa
GCTCTCCCTCCAACTCCCCTTACTCTGTCTACATTGTTTGCATCCATTGTTCAAAACCTATAACTTGACCCTTGGCCTATTTATAGGCCTCTTCTAAACTCATGATTGGTTGGTGTTAAGTAAAGCAATGTGTGTTTGCACATGTGAGGAGTTAGTGTGAGGCACTGAAGAATTAGTGTGGCATTTTGATTGGTTGTGTTTGAAAAAGGAAATCAATATACTTCCTGTAAGATTTTTGTGTGTTACATAGAGAATTGTGTGTTGTGTTTTGCAAAAAGTGATTTATGAAACTGAAAACTGAGTCAAAGGTCGAGAATTAGTGTATGGTTTTGCCGATTTGGTGTGTGGTTCTGGTGTTTGAGTGTCAGGTTTCAGAAATTGTTTGACAAGTAAACATTTTGTGTGTAAGCAGTTGAAAAAAACTGTAAATAACAGAAAACGCATGATACAGATACAAAACAGTTAAAATGTTTAAAACGTACAAATATTCCAAGTGTACCGAGGTGAAACGATTTATTTATATGAGGAACAAACGCGCAAGCATTCACCATCTGCTGTCTCAAATCATCAAATCCTTAATAGTGAAATATCATTGGCTTTCGTCTGTCTCATGACAGACAGCGTCATTGCGTCAGCATTGAGTGTGAAATGCTATTGGCTCTCTTAACCGATTACGTCATTCTAATGTTCCGGTTTGTTTACAGATGTGTTGATGTCCGTAAAATAATAATAATGTCTTTTTAAAAAGATGCGTTGATGTCCGTTCCTGGAGTTCCTCAAACTAAGTTATCGCATGGCTTCAGTTCAGAAGGTTTGCAAAGCGACTTTGTTTGTAATACATTTACATTTAGTCATTTAGCGGACACTTTTATCCAAAGCGACTTACAAAGAGTTTAAGGAGAAATAAGCGATATGTCATACAGGAGCAATAATGCAATAGGTGCCAATACAAAGTTACTGGTTTCAACAAAAGCTAGACCACTACCTGTTGAGAGAAAGAGAGAGTTAGTGTTTTTTTTTTATTTGTCTGTCAAGTATTCACAAAAGAGATGGGTTTTAAGTAGTTTTTTGAATGTTGTGAGAGATGTGGTTGACCGGACCGAGTTAGGAAAAATGTTCCACCAGGAAGGAGTTGTGAATGTGAATGAGCGGGAAAGCGATTTACTGCCCTTATGGGAAGGCAGTACAAGACGCCGCTGGTTTGCTGAATGCAGGGATCTTTATGGGGTGTAGGAGTGTAGGAGGGTGTGAAAGTATGTCGGTGCAGATGCAGTGATAGTCCTGTAGGCAAGCATTAATGACTTGAATCTGATACGGGCTTCAACCGGTAGCCAGTGGAGAGAGATGAAAAGGGGAGTCACATGAGCCCTTTTGGGCTGTTGGAAGATGAGGCGTGCTGCTGCGTTCTGAACCAGCTGGAGCAGTTTGATAGCCTTTGCAGGAAGACCAGCAATGAGAGCATTGCAGTGTCCAACCTTGAGATTGCCAGGGCCTGGACAATGAGTTGTGCCGCATGCTCAGTGAGATAGGGTCTAACCTTTCTAATGCTGAATAAGGCATATCGGCACGACCACGTTGTCTTTGCAATGTGATCATTGAAGGACATTTCTTCATCAAATATGTCTCTGAGGTTCCTGGCCATTTTGGAAGGAGTGATTGTGGTATTGCCAAGTCGGATGGTGAGATTGTGTTGCACCGTGGGGTGTGCCGGAAACACGAGTAGTTCTGTCTTGGCCGGGTTCAGCTGGAGGTGATGCTCTTTCATCCAAGCCGAGATGTCCTCTAGGCAGGCTGTAATGCGAGCTGCTACAGTGGTATCATCTGGGTGAAACGAGATGTAGATCTGGGTGTTGTCAGCATAACAGTGATACGAGAAGCCATGTGCCCGTATGATTGGTCCCAAGGATGTCGTGTAGAAGGAAAAAAGCAGCGGTCCAAGCATCGATCCCTGAGGGACCCCAGTGATCATGTGGTGAGCAGTGGACAGCGAGCCCCTCCATGACACCCTGAAGGATCTGCCAGAGAGGTAGGATTTGAACCAGCAGAGAGGAGAGCCTGAGATTCCTAGAGATGACAGGGTTGCTAGCAGTATCTGGTGATTGACAGTGTCAAACGCTGCAGATAGATCTAGCAGAATCAGGACCGAGGATTTAGATTCCGCCTTGGATAGCCGCAGTGCTTCTGTGACCGATAGCAGTGCAGTCTCAGTGGAGTGGTTTGTTTTGAAGCCAGACTGCTTGTCATCCAGTAGTTTGTTCTGGGATAGGTAGGACGACACCTGGTTGAAAGCTGCCCTTTCAAGTGTTTTTGCAATAAATGGGAGGAGAGAGACAGGTCTGTAACTGTCGGTAGTAGAGGGGTCCAATGTGGGTTTCTTCAGTAGGGGCGTGGCCTGGGCCTGGGCCTGTTTGAATGTGGATGGAAAATACGTTTATATGTTTTGTTCATTTTATGGAATGAATACATGTGACTGTTGTAGGGTATGGTCGGATCAAAGTTTACCATCTGTGATAGTAAAACACAGTAACCTCTCAGCAGGACTACGACCAGGCACCAACAAGTCTGGCCAAATGTCCTATTCTCAACACCTTCATCACTGACCAGGACAGATTCGGATACTCTCCCCTAGACTTCAAAGGAGGTTCTTGGGGGAGGACAGGACTGTTCACCAAAGTGAGAAAAGCCATGTCGCCCCCAGGGACTGAGAACCTCAAATTCTTCCAAAAGAATGTCTATTTCTCTTTCCTTAGCCACAAAAGACTGGTTTAAAGTGTATACACATGAATCTCCACATTGTATGCTTGTCTCTATGTTATTCTTCTTCACCTATAACCTCAAAGGCATATGTGCTTAGTGGTATTCTGTGTATATTTACATTCTTGTCCAAACTACAGGTCAATGTAATTGTAACCCCTTCATGTTTCATATCTACGTGTTTCTATTTTCATGTCTTAGAATATGGTTTATAGCACAGTAATGAATTTTATACCATACTCATTTTATTCTATTCTAAGTCTATTCCTGCTCCAAACTCCCAGGCGACCATAAATGCAAATGAGTTAGTGTGCCGGACAAAGAAACATGTTTTCTCGCCCAAAACTATCTCATCACATTGGATCGCCCACCTTGGAGGGGCGTGACGCCCTCTGTGTTAAAACATCTGAACACGCAGGAAAGCTTGCTCTTTTGTGTATGTTCGTTCGCTTGTGTGTGTTCGCACTCGTGCGCGTTCGCTCGTTTGTCCTCTTTCAACCTCTCGAGACATGTCTCTTCTCAGAGACAGCTTCTTCCGGCAGTTTCGCTTCAGCTAAATCCGACGGACTCACGGCTTGCTCTGAACACATCAGGACCCTTTGATACGCGTGCCAGCACGTGTCCCGAGAAACAAAGAAGCCAATGCAAGTATCTGACCTATTGTTAACTAGTTGCGTATAAGCTTTGCCCGTTTTAAATAAGGAGATTTGTCCTTGATGGTTCGTGCAGATGTGAATAGCTGATTTAATACTGCCATTTTCTTTGCTTTATCTATTTCTTTCATTTTCTACTGTTTTACGTTTTTATGTTTGTTTGTTAATGTTTGGTTTGTGTTAGCTAGTTGATTTTAGTTCCCCCGTAGTGTAGATAAATAAACCGCATGTGTATCCACGCTCTAATTTTTTCTGTGTTTATTTATCACATATTAACGTCACTTAAACTGCTTGATTTCGTTAAGATTTCTGAAGTGGTACTGTACTACAGTAAGAATATTGTTTTTCCAGGCCAGGGGAGTAATATTTCTTAGAGTTGATGTACGATCTGCTGATCACTCGGTGGACGAGTGTATTTAGTTTTTCTTTGTTATTAGCTCTGCTGCATCAGGTAAAGTGTATAAAATAATTAATGGTTAATCACCATTAATTATTTGTAGGTTACTGTGTTTAAACTCATAGTTTCCCCGAAATGCACTACACTGTAATTTTACTTGTGTGTTGTGTTTAATGGTTGACAAGTGGTCAGATTTAGGGAAAGGGGTGGGATAGGGGTTAGGTGCTCTTAAAATATCTTTGAATCTTTGACATTGGTAATGTCAAGTTGTCATGACAAAGACACTGACAGGATATTATGTATTGCTTTATGTCAAGTTGTCATAACAAAGACAACTCAAACAATGTCATCTTTGCATTAAAAATGACATAAATCAGCGAATCACAGTTAATGACAGTTGTCATAAACATGCATAAAATCTTCTTCATATTATGAAGGTGTCATGTCAGTCTTATGAACACCCCTTGAAGTAAAGTGTTACCTAAACAACTAGTAGTTGAAAAAAATGGTATACTCTTAAAAATAAAGGCGATGCCATAGAAGAACCATTTTTGGTTCCACAAAGAACCATTCAGTCAAAGGTTCTTTAAAGAACCATCTCTTTCTTACAGTTTTATAATCTGAAGAAGCTTTTTTGTCACAAGGAACCTTTTGTGAAACAGAAAGGTTCTTCAGATGTTAAAGGTTCTTTATGGAACCAAAAGGTTCTTCTATGGATTTGAAGAACCTTTAGAAGCATATTTTTTAAGAATACTCCCTCCGAAAGCAGTACACTCCATATGAAAACAAACTATGCAAATAATGGAATAATGTAATTTACTTAACTTTAATTACATACTTGTTGTCTGCTCTGTGTTGTATTTTTTACATTATTATTTAGAGTCAGCTTTAGCAAAGGTAACAATTAAGCAAAGTTTATCACACAGTGATAAAAGAGAACAGTTTCAGAATCTGTGCACAAAAAAATGTTTACACTGTTGCACAGTGTGACTGACTAAATAAGGGAAAATGACAGAATAATTGCTATCATAAAATTTGTTTTGCAAATGCTTTTAGCAAGGGCTTCAGTATGTAACAGTCTTTTGACGCTCTCCCTAATCGGATACATATCACATGTACATTGTACACTATTAAAGACCATATCCCGTGGGATTTCCTGTCATAGCCGTGCTGCGCAGGCACCAGGTTCTACTCACCCACATCCTCGATAGATTTTAGCATGCCACCATTGAAGCAGTCCATAACTCTCTCTCTCTTTCCAAGCCCTGGGGGTTCAAGAACCAGGTCCTTCTCTTATCTGAGAATGCCAGACATCAACCCACAGCGAGCATCCCACGCACAGCCTCTCGACATGCCTCGGCATGACGGAACGGCACCCATATCACAACAGCAGCGAGAGACAGTGAAACCCCATTGAGGGTTTGAAAATGACAAAAACCTGCTTTTCCACTACATAAAAAAGCTTGGTAAAGTAGTGGGAGGAGTGGTCCACCTCCTACCTCCAATGTGGAAAAATGACATAAGCCCCCTACTTTGAGAGAGCATGTTATTCTTATGTGAAATGATTTATAGCTGTCACTCTGTGAGCTCCAGAGTTTCTCCGTATTAACAGTGAAGATGCAGATCAGGCAGACCTAAGAGCTCTATCCATCATTCCCTCTCTAACATATAACACCTCTGGCAAGAGACAACTCACATGAGGTTAGACTCAGACTGAGTGAATGAGGAATAACATAAAATTAAATAAGCAGTGTGAACGCCAGGCACAAGACATAAAGGAATAGTTCACTCAAAAATGAAAATTCTGTCATTTACTCACCCTCATGTTGTTCCAAACCTGGAAAAAATATATTTTGATGAATATGAGAAACCAAGCAGTTCCGCGGCACCATTGACTATCATAGTAGTAGTTTTTTTCCTACTATTTCAGTCAAATGTGCCCCAGAACTGTTTGATTACAAAGATTATCCTAAATATGTTCAGCAGAACAATGAAATGTAGGCCTACAGGTTTGGAACAAATTGAGGGTGAGTAAATGATGACAGAATTTTCATTTTTGGGTAAACTATTCATTTTAAGTACAAAATTGAAAATGCCTTTAAATTCTGTGGAAACGCAATTGTATTGTAGTATCCCAAAATCTGTCTGCAAGTCATATTAAAAACATACTAGATTACATACTATAAAACTAGAAAATATCCCTGATAGCACACATACATCTGGTTTACGTCTATTTGACGTCTGCATTTACATCTGCAAGACATCTACAATACATCGTTTGCTCATCTGCAATACGTCTCGGAGATGTCTGCTGTCAGACGTCATATAGACATCTAGAAGATGTCTGTAAGATGTTTATGATTTAGAATGGATGTACAACAGCTCTTTCTAAGATGTTTAGCAGATGTTTTTAAGCAGCAGATCTCCAGATCTTTAGCAGACGTATTACAGACGTTCAGACGTCTCCGAGACGTATTGCAGATGAGCAAACTATGTATTGCAGATGTCTTGCAGATGTAAATGCAGACGTCAAATAGACGTAAACCAGATGGATTGTGCTATCTGGGATACTATAAAAGATTTTTTCCCTGATGGCACGGGCATATTCCAAGATGACAATGCTAGGATTCCTCGGGCTCAAATAGTCAAAGAGACATCATTTTCACACATTGATTGGCCACCACCTTAGTCCAGACCTTAACCCCATTGAGAATCTTTGGGATGTGCTGGGGAAAACTTTGCACAGTGGTCCGACTCTCCCATCATCAATACAAGATCTTGTAGCAAAAATGTATGCAACTCTGGACGGGAATAAATGTTGTGACATTGCAGGAGCTTATCGAAACGATGCCACGGCGAATGCGTGCCGTAATCAAAGCTGAAGGCGGTCCAACAAAATATTAGAGTGTGTGACATTTTTTTTTGGATGGGCAGTGTATGAAGCCTAATAGGGTATACTAGCATTTAGCCTATAGATTAATTATAACTTTAAAAGGGCCATTCTTTTGCTGTTTTTGAAGCTTTGATTATGTTTTTTGGGTGTTTAACGGTGGATGTTCATGTTTATAGTTTCAAAAAACGCTTTATATTTCACATATTTCAAGTCAAATTTTCACCACTGTCACTCTTCTCACAAAAGGACGGGTTTTTTTCTGGTTTATATAAAGTCGCTCCTTCCTAAATGCTCTTATTAGTAAAGCTGACCAGGTCTGTCGTGATTGGTTCCCCGATTAGAGCGTGTGTCTGAAGGTGTCCCACCCACAACATATCAGCGAGCTTCCGCTTCTCAGGCTGTTGTGATTGGTCGGCCCCCCTCTCAGTGCACGTGTATTTATAAGCTTTGGCTTTTAGCAATAAACAGTAACAATGTCGTCAACTTCACTTCATCAATTAAACACATGCGGATCGATCGAAGTGTAACGGAGGTCTGCTAGTGCATGTGCAAATGTCAATCTTTGTTAGAGATCGCAATTTATTTTCCTACTATGGTGAGGGAAATGACACCAGAACGATTGGGTCAGACCGGTTATATTAATTAACACTAATAACAGAAGCGAATAGTTTTGCATTTTTATATTGGACATAAGTTGGATAATAAAACAAGCAGATTGACTAGGAGACATTTGCAAGCAGGACTTCAAAGGATGTTTCATAGAAGTGTTTTAGAGGTATGCGCGCACACACACACACACACACAATATCAGTGTATTGCACAGAACAGCTTTCACAGCCGATGTTAAAGTCATGGAAGCTGTTATTTGACCGTTGGTTATCTTAGAATGTGTGTAGCTGAATTCTTATTACCAGGTGTAGGACTGTGATGAAAGTGAAAGTAATTAAGCGCGCAGCTCAGTCAAATGTTTACAATCTCTGATAACCAAACACTACTCCAGCAGCTCTTCCTCTTCTCTAAGAAAGAACTCGCCCCTTTTTTGGCATATTCCTTTGGGCGGAGATTTTTCAAAAACTCGGAATAGTGACATAATTTACCTGTGAAGTAAAGGGCTGTAGTCCGATTCCAGCTGTTCTCTGTAGTCCTTGAAAAGCAAATTCTGTTAAAGACAATATCTCGCTTGGCATTGAACTTTGAGCTTTATCATTTTGTAGATATTGTTTATGCTCTAAAAGCAACATTACACAATAACTAAAGTTTGAAAATTGGCATCAAGGGGAATGGCCCCTTTAATAAATCGATTTCTGAGCTATATTTTATTCCATTTTTTACGTTCATTCAAACTGATCCACAAAGACATTTTGATTTTGGATGCTGGGAATCACAGATGTCATGCTGATCATGGGTAATGTTTTAAATGTATTTACCACATATATTCATTTTTATATTCAGTGATAATTCTGCCGGGAGACATGGGGTACGCTGCAACATAACTTTACACATTTGTATCTTTTATTGTTTACTTGATTGTTATGACAACGTGGATGACATATAGAATAGGATTTATGTGTTTAAATACATAAATAATACAATATTTGTAAACTGATTTGGATGGGTTCCTCATTGTAATAGTGAAAAAGATTATAGATGTTTATAGAACAAGCCATCCCAAAATACTTACATCCATAACCAGCCAGCTGTGCATTTTATCTACTAACTGCAACAAATTGCCTACAGCAAGAACAACCCACAAAAACATATGCAGCTGAGCTATTAAAGTTCCCCTGTAGTCAGTAATTGTACTACTCAAAACTAATCTTTGAGCATCAAAATAGCAGATGTAGAAGTTTATTTCATATTATAATACCTTTTTTAATGCCTTAAAATAGCTTAAATGTAACTACCCCTGCCTCATTTAGTAAATGCGGATCCAGTATTATCCAAATTATTTCCAGTCTCCACTCATGCCCTGTCCACACGAACACGGGTATTTTTAAAACTGTTGCTTTTTCTATGCAGTTTGGCCATTCGTCCACATGTAAACGCAGTACCTGGTCACTGAAACTGAACTTTTTTTGAAAACTCCTGCCATGGTGAAGATTGTTAGAAACTCCGGTTTCAGTGTTGTCATGTAGATGGCGAAACCGGAGTTTTGGTGTATGATGTTGGAACGTCTGCCGCTATCTCCTTTGTTTGACGTCAGATTCCAGGCTTCTCATTGGCCAACACGGCTTTATGGTTAGGGTTATATCACTACCTGTTGGTTTGGCATGCTCTTGACAGCGCTTCATAGCGTGTTTTTGCGTTTTCGAGTGGACACTTTTTTTTTTAAATGAAGAAGGAAATACTCTGTTTATAAAATTGCCCGTGTATGTATGGAATAGGCCTCAATCACACCATATCGGACAATACTGTAGCTATATATGTACGTAGATGCTGCGATGCACAGTCTTAGACATCTAGCTGCTAAGGCCTGTTTCACAAAGCACACATGAGCTGCGCGATAAGAACCCAAGTTGAAGCAGCAGTCTATATGAGCCATCCATCCATGAATATCTATTCCTCACTTGGTCAATTGTGTTTGTAATGTTGGTTTCAAACCACATTTATGACGCTGTCTTTGATAAACTGCTGTTTTATGTAGAAAATACTTAGCAATGGTGTTAAATTATGAATTTTCACATGGTTTGTCCTACAGCATATTAAAAACACAACGCTGACATACATTTTTTTTTAAAAACTTCATTCTAACAGGGGCACTAATGACATAAAGGAATACAGAGGGTAGGAGAACACTAAGGAATCATTAAGGGAGAAGAAAAAGTTTATAGGTTAAAGATGTAAAGGCATGCTAAAAGCTTTACTGTTTCTGACTTGTATGACATAAAATACTACGAGAGGGAAAACAACAATATTGTCCTATACATGCAAGTTTACAAATCACCTTCTTGACGAGCACAAATGAGATTCTTTCCACCAAGAGTCTGAGCCCCTTACTTCTTAATTAAGACTGTCTTAGACAAACAAAACATCCTTGGCATCTACAGCTGCTCAGCTTGTTATTCATTTTGTGCAGTGTGTATTTATGTAGCACAATTTGTTTATGTAATCTAGGCATTCCCATGTGAGGGATCTTATATAATTAACACTGCAGATTCTTGGTGACTGAGAATCCAGTGAAAATGGAAAAATCAAAGATCAAAATCAAAGATTACTCTAGATACATACAGTATGGCTAAGAATGACAGATTTCAAGTTTTAATATAATTTCTTTTATTACTTTTTTATTTCATACCCTGTTTTTTTAAGCTCTGAAATTACTCACCTATGTCACAGGGTTAAAGCATATATATAATTTAAGAATTGTGATTGTGTAAGATTAATAGAAATCTCCTGCAACCTGTATCTCTGGTTAAAGTAGATTAAAAACAGCATTTATGATACATAGAAAATGTTCACCAAATTATTCACCAAAAAAGTCAAAAATGTATGAGCAGTAAGATCATTCAGGACACACAAAAACGTTTTTCATTTTTTGTATTTTGCTCTTGCATGTACCTAACGTGTTCATTGTCAGCCAACAAAGACACTAGGCGGCAACTGTGGCATTTCTGGCACATTAGTTTCAAATAGATGCCTTTGTCACACTGATTTCCCCGCATAGAAAACGTATGGAGCATTCCGTAGATCAATGCTGCTCCTCCAGGGGAATTTTTGCATTGTGTGCAGTGCAGTGCAGTGAAGAAAAAATCAGCGGTGGCCTATTTCTGTGATTGTTTCTTCCCGAGCCATTTAACTGATGAGTGCTCTATTGGAGAGGAATTAAAAATGGAGGGAATTGTTTTCTCTGTTAGTGATTAATTACCACAGAAATAATTATCCCACAAAAACAGAGCAATCTCTTGGTAATAAGAAATGAAGCTTTGTTTGAGGGGTGACTAAGGGCATTTTAGCACAATTCGTGCTATAGTTGCAGAGGTTTGCTATAGGGTCAAGTTGAAAGCTTTAGATGATAGACAGTGCATCACTACATCAGTGCTGATCTGGGGAATGATATTGTACCTCTGGATATATATTCATAGGCTGAAAAATTAAAGACGTTTAATGAATGTAAATTAATCTAATTACACACGTTTTTCAGTTATAGTAGTCCTCCTATTCAAAAATCCCCTGATTGCTATAAGACTAAATAATGAATCAATAAGTTTAACACGCTTGTTTTCACTTAATATAATTGCATATAGTAATAGTAGTAAGTAAGTACCCAGAAGAGGACACTCAAAGACAAAAGCGTGTGCCAATTACTGTTTGTACCAGAATTGAGTACATGCATACTGAGTTGTAAGTTCTGCTCTCTGATTGTTTTATTTATGGGAATGACTGCTCTATTTCCTCCCCCATTCCTCTGGTGCATGAGGGTGAGCTTGACTTCTGTATTAAATATGGATGCAAGTATTCAAACAGTGGCCCTGGGGGCCAAAACACACAAACATCAGCATTGCAAATCCTAACCCTAAAATGACAATCCAACACAACAGACAGCACACAATATACACCCATAAAATAAGAGGAAATTCTTCAGACAGTTAGTATTTCTGTACTATTTCTTAACAGAGACATTATTTATAGCCAAACTGGGACAGAGAAATTAAATTCCACAGCTTTTATTTAACGTCACTATTGAAAAAAAGCCATTGCCTCTTCAGGGGCACATTCCCCCGTTAAGCCACCTGAGGTACCTTATCCATTACACCACACATGGAAACAATGAATTAGTGCCTAAATTGGAGATTTAATGGTTCGGGCTGGTTTTGGGGTCAGTTTAGCACTGGCTTGTGATATCTATTGTAATTGTACTGTTTTTTTATACATTTGTATTTTCATTCGTCTTTACATGATTACACATTTTGTGGATTTGCAGTTGGGTGAATTTTGCTATTCGTTTCTCTATGTCTTTCATGATTACTGTTACTGGTTAACAAGGTTTGCTAGTTTGCTTAGCAGTTTGCCATGCATGCGATTTTAGTTTCTTTAAGGACCATGTTAAAGTCCCAGTGAAATTAAAAATTACAATGCCTATTTTTTCATGAAATATTGCAGCGATACTTTATCAATGTGGGTCATTGTGGGAACATGACCAGAAAGGCAGGAGACAATGCTTGTAGTTCTATAAGAACTTTTATAATCAGACATAGACAATAGCTGACCCCAGGGGCCCCAGTCACAACTCAAGGATCAAACCAATTTAAATACATGGGGGGGATGGAAATCATAAACATAAGCAACTAAATAAACATAATTAACACACAAGTTCAAAGTATATTCTTTTACATCAATATCAGAATACAAATACGCAAACCATAAACAATAACAAAAACATTTACATAACATAAAACGTCTTGGTTACGGATGTAACCTCGGTTCCCTGATGGAGGGAACGAGACGTTGTGTCGAACTGACAGAATGGGGTTTGTCTTGAGAACCTATCATCTTCTTAGTATTTAGAAAAGGCCAATGAAAATTGGCGAATGAAATTTGCATGCCGGACTCCTCCCCGGATGTCCGGGTATAAGAGGGAAGCCGGCGTGCTCATTCATTCACCTTTGGTCTGAGGAGCCTTAAGCATCTTCCCCCGACCGCTGGGGTGGGTGGCCAGTGTTGTGGCATGAGGGACACAACGTCTCGTTCCCTCCATCAGGGAACCGAGGTTACATCCGTAACCAAGACGTTACCTTTCTGTCGGTCTCTCGACGTTGTGTCGAACCGACAGAATGGGGTTCCTATGTAAGACGCCACAGCACTGAGCCGCGTCACAATCTCTAGCGGAGCGACGTTGACTGGCCTGGGCGAGTCAGACGTATTTGCTAACGCTAAATTATGACCATCCAGTGGAGAGGAAGGGGGACCCAGAGCTTTACCACAAAGTTGGGAAGCCCCTGCCACTGGCCGTCACGGGCGGAGGCCTAGTTCTCTAAATGGCAAGAAGCCGCCCGGCACCGTAAGGGTCACTGGGTAAGCATTATTCCCCCCGGGGGAAAAATGCTGCAGAGACCATTACCAACCGTAGGGAGGAATTAGTGGAGACACCACATGGTCTCACCAACAGGGGAGAACTCATGGGAAAATGTGCAGACTGCAGGAGTTAACTGCAAGGTGGGAGTCCGCCTAGGGAGGTCATGGGTTGCCGAGGTCGGAACCATTCATGAGGATGCATCAGATGGAACAGCCCACGGAGGGGGGGTTACCACGTCTGGAGAACTAGGTCCGGTTAGAGCTATGTGGGAGATAACTCAACTGTTCCCCGGCCTAAGGGGGCAGGGCTGCTCTGCCCAGCCTGCCCCGAGGAAGGTGCTAGTGATGGATAAAATGCCTGTTCTTTACCCAGTGGGGGAAAGAGGGGAGGCGTAATAGCCGCTGATCCCCCTAAGGAAGGGGGAAGGGCTTTCGCAGGCATACGCCCTACCGGCTGCCGGTCCTACACCTTGCCAGGATGCGGGCTGACACCGGTTCCGCGCGTAGGTATTAGAACCTCACTGAGTCATTGGGCATAGCCCAACCCGCAGCTCTGCAGATGTCTGCTAGAGAGGCGCCCTGAGCCAGTGCCCATGAGGAGTGTGCCTCACTCCCAATGGGCAGGTGCGAATTGTGATCGGTATGCCCTAATGAGGGCATCCACGATCCAGTGCGCCAGCCTCTGTTTGGAGACAGCCCTCCCTTCTGCTGACCTCCGAAACAGACAAAGAGCTGCTCAGAGCTTCTGGGCTCTGCGTGCGGTCCAAGTAGAGGCGCAGTGCGCGTACTGGACACAACACGAAAAGGTTGGGTCTTCCTCCCCGGTGGGGAGCGCCTGCAGGTTCACCACCTGGTCTCAAAGAGTGGTGGAAACTTTGAGCACGTAGCCGGGGCGGGGTCTCAAGATAACGTGAGAATCCCGGCCCCGAGTTCTAGGCAATCTGTGGACATGGGGGGTGCTTGCAGATCCCACACCCTCTTGGAGGTGAGCGCCATCAGGACTGAGAAAGAGCGGCAACCCCGAGAGGCTTGAAGGAGGCGGGGCCTCTTGAGGCCCGCCACCTAGGTCGCAAGAGGGTGCGGAGCGCGGATAAGGTGGTCACCCTCTCGTGCCCATTAGGAACCTAATGACCAGGTCATGCTGTCCCAGAGGCTACCCAGCACTTGGGTCATGATGAGCGGCCGTAGCGGCTACATACATTCCCAGTGTGGAGGGGGAGAGGTTACTCCCCAGTCTCTCTTGAGGATGGGACAGCTCGAACCCGACCGAGCAACTCCGCGGGTCTTCTCGCCGAGAAGAGCACCAGGACGAGAAGAGGAGCCACTTATGGGTGTATAGCTGCCCAGTGGCCGAAGCCCTAGCCTGAGTGACGTCCCAACCAGACCGGGGGTGGGTCACTCAGGATCTCCTCGTCCCGTCCAGACATGGAGACCAGGTTCTGCCTGGGATGCCGTAACGTGCCCCTTTTCTAGGGGGAGCGGCCAGGGGGGAGTTGTTGTCAGAGCCTTAGCTCCGAGAACCAAGTCCTGGTTAGGCCAAAGGGGCGTAACTAGTACCACTTGATGCTCCTCTTCCCTGGCCTTGCACAGGACCTGTGCAATGAGGCTCACTGGGGGGAAGCGTACTTCCGCTTGTCCTGCGGCCAGCTGTGCGCAAGGGCATCCGTGCCAAGGGTTGCCTCGGACAGGGAGTACCAAAGCGGACAATGGGTGGAGTCCGGGGAGGCAACAGGACCACCTGTGCTGCTCCCAAATGAGCCGGCTGCGCGGGGATGGATCTCCACTCTCCGCAAGGCATCGACTGACGAGAGAGCGCATCGGCTGTCTGGTTCAGGACACCTGGGATGTGTGTGGCTCGCAGGGAACTGATCACCTGCTGACTCCAGAGGAGGAGGCGCCGGGCGAGTCATGTTAGCTGCCGTGAGCGAATGCCGGTGTATCCAACCGGACCAGCACGTGCTTGCCCTGCACGAGAGGTAGTAGCCTCCTCAATGCAAGTAGCACAACCAACAACTCTAGGCAGTTGAAATGCCAAAGCAGGCGGGGGCCCGTCCACCGCCCCGACACTGCGTGCCCGTTGCACACGGCACCCCAATCCTACAGGGAGGTATCCCTAAGGGGACCCCTGTCCGCAAGAAGGTCATGGGAGACCAGGGGGTTAGGGTGTGTCGGCAGAAAAGCGTGATGACCATACGCCTGCTGCCGGTGTGCCACGCTCTCCAAGGAACTTGACTCTGTAGCCAGTGTTGGAAGCGGTCGTATGTGCATCGACCCGAGGGGGACCACCCCCGCCGAGGATGCCATGTATCCCAGGAGCCTCTGAAATTGTTTCAGGGGGACCGCTGACCAAGACGGATCATCTTCCCTAGCTAGCCTGACAGTCTGGGAAGCTGGACAGGCTCCCAGAAATGAGACAGGCGGACTAAAGGTACGATCTGTTTCATCGTCCCCCTGGGGGGTGGTTCGATGGCTAGCCGTACGGATTCCTTGCCGGGGGAGGTCCCCCGGGGAGGAGATCGGCTCTGCTGTTTTTCCTGCCTGGCGACTGCGCAGCTCAACGCACTGTCTGACTGAGAGTGCTGAGGGCTGGTGTTTATACTCGACATTGACTTCCCAGCGATGTGGCTGGGGTCGGGCCCAATGGTAGCCTCGATCCCCCTGAGGTCTTCCCATGTGGGCCGCTTCGCCGCGGCTGCTGATGGGGCGATGGTCTCCTCTTCGCTGTCTCCTCCAGGGGGACCGCCTGAGAGGGGGGCGCCAGAGCTGGAGGGCGTCGAAGAGGACCAGGGCTGCTGGGAAGCAGACCTGCTTCTTTACTGTCGAGAACCCTCCAGGGGAGGCCGCGTGCGGGTCTCGCGCCCCCGACGGGCGGGGGGTGAGCGGGGCCGCTGCAGCTCGACAGTAACACCAACCAGCCCCACCTTGCGAGACGGGTGCGTCGAGATAGCAGACCTTCTCGGCGTTACTCATCTGTGCAAGGATCGGCCAGAGGAGTTTCTCATGGACCACAAGTGTGGACATCGTCTGACCCAGGGCCCGCGTGGTCACCTTGGTCGCCCGTAGAGCGAGGTCGGTGGCGGCGCGGAGTTCCTGCATAAGCGCTGGGCCGGTCTTACCTTCGGGGAGCTCTCTCAACGCCCTTGCCTGGCAGGAGCCATAGCATAGAGAGAGGAGGCAGCTTGGTCTGCCGCAATGTAAGCTCTCGACACCAGAGATGCCGAGACCCCACATGCTTTGGACGGGAGTCTAGGTCGAGCCCCATCCCCAGGTGGCCGCCGCCTACGGGCACGAGTGCACCGTGGCGGCATACTCCACCTTGGGGACATTGACGTATCCTCTAGCTGTCCCAACCTCGAGGAAAGAGAGGGTGACAGAACTTTGTTTGACGTGAAACGTGCCGGAAAGGGGGCGTTTCCAGGTCTTACTAAGTTCCTCATGCACTTCTGGTAAACACGGCACTGAGGGCGGGTGCGGCTTGGAGCCACGCTCAAACCCGAGGCGCCATGTAGCCAGTCGCTCACAGTAATCCTCATATCACCCTCGCTGCTTGCCGTAGCGGATGGCAGGGCCGTAGTCCTGCCGCCACGGAACGGGGAGCAAACGAGGTGGTGGCTGAGTCCCGTGGCAACACAGCCACCCGTGACGCAACGTCTGAATCGTCACCGCCCACAGTGCGGGCAGGACGTATCCACAACGTCTGCCCCAGCGTACTGGAAGCAGGCATCATGTCCGTCCCCCTCCTCGATGAGTGTGTTGCACCCATGAGAACAGCGGGACAAGCCACGCTGGAGAAATTTGCTCTTTTAGAAAAGGAAATTTGCTCGAACACCTCCGGAACTGCCGAGACGCCCAGGGGAGAGTCACTGCAGGAAGGGACCGTCCGCTGTACCACGTCGAAGATTCCAGCAGCAAAATGATCACCAAAGATCGTAGAGAAGCTCATCAGATGCGTAGGCTCTGAAGAACAAAAGGTGAATGAATGAGCACGCCGGCTTCCCTCTTATACCCAGACATCCGGGGAGGAGTCCGGCATGCAAATTTCATTCACCAATTTTCATTGGCCTTTTCTAAATACTCAGAAGATGATAGGTTCTCAAGACAAACTCCATTCTGTTGGTTCGACACAACGTCGAGAGACCGACAGAAAGGGAACAAACAATAACCCCCCTACAAACATAATAAATGAACCAAGCCTACATTACCCATAATCATCTGAGATAGAATAAAAAGGGAAACAGGAAGGCCGCACACCCTCTTAAACCCCGGCCCCGGAACCATGCTGCAGCCATGAACCCAGAGACAAAAGGTATGATAATAAATACAACTTCTACATAAAGTAAAGAAATTAAAAGACTGGTGTCTTTCTTCCAATACAATGTGCATCTTAAACTAGAAAAATAACCAAAAACATTTCCAAAAAATTAACCACACAAAGATGTATACAAAAGAATATAAACTTAACCACAAATTACTGAGGGTATTTATGAAATCTTCACAGTCATTTTGTGTGCCCTCATAATCTTTAGTTACAATCTGAAAATGCGCTTCCTTCCAGTAATGACTATCCATCGTAAATGACGTTTGATATACAGCTTGGGCAGAGCACCCATTAAGTCCCCCCCTTCAACTGTCAGTCTGCTCCAGTTCCATTTCAAAATTCAACGGCTGTTTTTATACATCCAATCAAATTGCAGAGAAAGACGCCCACTATTTTTCTAAATTCCATTTCACCGGGAAATGCGTCAAAACACGGAAGAAAAAACGATCGCAACTTCCGGTTCACGGGGACTTTAATACCCAATGCTGGCCAGTTCATGTCTTCGTTCAAATTGAATGAAAATCCACTATTTTGTTCACTTTTACAGAATTTAAACCAACTTAATTAATCTTCAGACTGGTGACCATCCAAATTAGGTTAACATGCCAATCAGGTTAGAGTGTAGGCTCTAAATTGCCCACAGGAGTGTGTGTGAATTTTAGCCCTGTGATGTTTCTATTACCTTATGGCAAGCTCACACTACGTGATGTAGAGAATTTAGCATAAGCCAAATGGTCGGAATCATTGAAAGAAGAGCCATAAACCCCCTTTCTCCTGGTTTCTTGATACGATCATCAAAAGACCAGAGTCAAAACCTCTCACTGAGAGTGTTGATAACCTTTTGTTTCTCTGTTGGATATTTTACGACTCCTAAGCTTCAAAGCAGAGGGGAGAAGTCTCTCGGTCTAATCTGAAACTTGGCTAACCAGAGAAACTTCTCTGACAAATAGGAACGTGTGATTCAATTGTCCTTTTCTATAAATATATATACAGTATAAATATCTAGGTTATATGTTGTCGCTCTTGCCATTTTTAAATAATCTGTAATTGTTAAATAGGCAAGTTAATTCAGGCTTTGTTCGTATTCGTACCGCCGAATGAATCATGTCTTGATGCACTTCAAACCTTAGCATATTTGATATATAAATGTTTGTCTTTACAATTCCTCCTTGTTTATATACATTGTGTGACCATAGAACACTTTCTTTTCATTATGTTATAATTGGAACGATATCTCATAAAGATGCAAATTAGCTGTTGAGTGGACAAAGAACCTCTTCCCTGCTCAACTCTGATTGGTCGATTCAAACTCAGGTGGGTATGCCCTCCTCCTCATGAGGTTAAATATCGAGCCTGCTTTGAAAACTTTTTCTTCGTGTCTTCCTCTCTTCTCTTCTGTGCTAAAACTTGTTTTGTGGTGTCTCTTCGGAGACTCCCCCCCCACTGGGGGAGAAGGAACACTGGACTCTGCTGCCACGTGGCCGATCACGAGGCCCGCAAATTTCGGCAGGACTTGCCTTCTGAAACTTTTTAAACAATTCCATCTCTGCACGCGCATACGGATTGGTCCAGAACAGAGCTTGCAAGTATCCGTTTCTATTTATAGAATAGCTGCATTAAGTCTGTGCCTCTTTGTTAAAGATGATTTTTATTGGTGTTCAGAAATCGCTGCCATTCCCATGCTCTCTCTCTCTCTCTCTCTCTCTCTCTCTATGTCTTTCTCTCTGTCTTTCTCAGCGCTTCCTAGTGCATTTGTGTTTCATGTATTTGTTTGTTTTATGCGATCGTCATTGTTTTGTTTACCATGTAGAGTAAAGTTTAATAAACAACCATGTGGCAGAAGGGGCGTGGTTCAGAGAAGCCTGCAGCAGGAGAGAGAGTGAAGAGACGAGCGGTGAGTGAGTGTGGCAAGCGTAAATGAGAAACACCTGTGTCTCGTTCCAGCAATTGGCGTGGGGAGCCATAAATAACAACGAGGCAGCATTCCAAGAGGAGTGAGACACGGGCTACAACTGGCAGAGCAACCTCGGTGAACGGAGAGCTAAGAACGAAAGAGAAAAGCTCGAAGCAGAGAAGGACTTTAACTATTGAGACGATAGTGTTTGAGTGTGTGCGCAGGCAGCGCTACGGAGAGACTTGTGAGAAATAAAGACTGTCAGTTGTAGCTTACCTGATTCCAGCCTCTTCCTTCCTGTACAAGCATCGATCGTGTTACAGTGGTGCCGAAACCCGGGATGGAAGGAAGCAGGCGTGCCACGGCCAGTGGGATGAATCCGCCGACCTCACCATTTGCGGAGGTGATTACATCACTCGCGGTCCTCCATAGGGAACAACACCAGGCCCTTTTACAGCTGCGGCAGGACCAGGATGAACGGTTCCAAGTCATCATGCAGGCCCAGCAGGAGGACCGCGAGATGTTCCGGAGCTGGATGCACCGGGAGATTCAGACGGGGGTTCACGCCGAACGGACCGCGCCGAACCATGGGCTCCTACAGAAAATGGGCCCGCAGGACGATCCAGAAGCCTTTCTCGAGCTGTACGAGCGGACGGCTAAGACAAGTGGTTATCCGACGGAGCAGTGGGCTATACGGCTGATACCCTTGCTGTCCGGAGAGGCCCAAGTGGCGGCGCAACAATTACTCAACTCTCAACTCAACTTTATTTATATAGCGCTTTTACAATTTTCATTGTTACAAAGCAGCTGTACATGAGACACATTGACTACAAGCAAAACAATCAAAGTTGTACCTGCAAAAACAAGAAAAGGTTGAAAACACAGAAGACAGACACACCCACACACAAAACACTCCACACACACAACACGCACACGCACCAACACACACAGACACAGAGACACACACACACACACACACACACACACACACACACACACGTACGTACACAGACAAGTACGCACACACACACACGCTCAGTGAGAGCACACATTTAGGATAAAGGAGAGAGAAGCACAGGTCAAATATAACAGATAATAAATTCCTATATGCAATATTAATTAAGTAAAACTTTAAGATTCTAAAGCAGCCCCCCCGGTCAGGCAGATAGTGCAAAAACAGTATGCAAACGGTGGCGAGGAACCCAAAACTCTAATCGAGAAAAAAAACCTCAGGAGAACCCAGGCCCAACCAGGGGATTCCAGTTCCCCTCTGGCAAAAGCTGCTGCCTCTGCACAAGCTCCAGAGAACTTGCACAACAAGGCTAAATAAAATAAATAAACTTAATAATAAAATAAATTATAGTTTAAGATTATCATTAATAATCTAATAGCATTTGAAGTTTTGTGGTGAAGACATGTCAAGAGACCGCGTCCTTCTTTATCCAGCTCTATCATCTCAGCTCTTGTCAGGTCCCCACTTCCCATTCTCCGCTCTACCATCAGGTCAGGCCATGAACTGCATCCTGCTCGCTGTGGTAACCTTGGAACAATGAGACAAGACTGGCTGAGAGTAGAGTACTGTTCTGTACTCTTTGATGCAACAAGTACATCAGTTGTGTTTTTGGTTCCGGTTGATCTAACTAATGCAGCCTAAACCCTCTGAAGATTTATATTATGGAAGAGTAGTGTATGCAAGATTAAAAAGATGCGTCTTTAGTCTAGATTTAAACTGACAGAGTGTGTCTGCCTCCCGGACAGTGCAGGGAAGACTATTCCAAAGTTTAGGCGCTAGATAGGAAAAGGATCTACCACCTGCACTTGATTTTGAAATTCTAGGTATTACCAACTGACAGGACGCCTGAGAGCGTAATGCACGTGAAGGACTGTAATACAAAAGGAGTTCATTCAAGTACTGAGGAGCTAAACCATGTAAGGCTTTATAGGTAATAAGCAAGATTTTAAAGTTAACGCGATGCTTTATAGGTAACCAGTGCAAGGTTGACAGAACCGGGCTAATATGTTCATACTTTTTTGTACGTGTAAGAACTCGAGCTGCCGCGTTTTGGACCAATTGGAGTTTTTGTAATAAGCCTGCAGGGCAACCACCTAACAGTGCATTACAGTAATCTAGTCTTGATGTCATGAATGCATGAATTAACTTCTCTGCATCTGACATTGACAGCATATGACGTAGTTTAGATATATTCTTAAGATGGAAAAACGCAATTTTACAGGTGTTGGCGACGTGGCTCTCAAATGACAGATTACTATCTAATAGAACGCCAAGATTCTTTGCTGACGACGAGGGTTTTATGGAACATCCGTCAATAGTTAAACAGTATTCTTGGTTGTTACTTATATTACCCCCGGAGAATCTCCTGTTGTATACTGAGCTAAAAAAAACCATCCTCCAGAGTGTCGGCCGGAGCCCAGAGCAACACCGCCAGCGTTTTCGGTCGTTGGGATTGGCAGAAACCGGCCGGCCCTTCCTGTTAGCTCAGCAGCTCCGGCACTCCTGCCGCAAGTGGCTATTGGCTGAGGGAAGCGACGTCGGAACCATCATAGATAAGGTGGTACTGGAACAATTTACATCATGCCTACCCCGGAGGATGGCGGGGTGGGTCCAGTGCCACCGGCCGACGTCGCTGGACTCAGCCATCCAGTTGGCGGAGGACCACTTGGTCACGTGCCCTGGAATCGGTGAGCGCCTACCATCAGTGTCTCTCTCCTCGCCACCCACCCGACCCGTCCCAGCCCCGCGGACCCGTCCACCCACCTCAAGCAGGGACCATCTTCGCGGACGAGGAGGCTACGGAGCTGGACCGATCGGGGGAGAAGGAGCCGTGGCCGGAAGACCAAAGGGACCGGAAACGGCCAGTTCCACCCACTCCCCGGCTGCCTCACCCTCCCCACGCCAAGCCGCTGCCCCACTCCCTGCCGCCAGGGTGGCGGGAAGGTCTGGGCCGGTCTGTTGGCGTTGTGGGGACCCGGACCACTTCATAAACCGGTGTCCAATGATGGAAGTGGGAACGTTGATCTGGGTCCCTGACGCGCCACGGGCTGCCCCTGGTCCGGCTGGCCGGTACCAAATACCCGTGAGTATTGGGGGGGTACCTACCAGGCTTTGGTGGATTCAGGTTGTAACCAAACCTCCATCCACCATACTCTGGTTCTACCCGCGACATTGGGTAACAGCCGCGAGGTTAAGGTAAGGTGTATGCACGGGGATGCGGTGAAGTACCCACTAATGGTACTGCCCATTAAATTTAGGAGAAAAAAACATAGTGTGGAGGTGGCGGTTAGGCCTCACCTCCGACATCCGCTAATTCTGGGGATGAATTTGCCAGATTTTTCTGAATTACTGGGGGTACTATGTGCGGATGTCTCTTGGGGTAAAAAGAAGCGAGGGAGGGGAGGTTGTGTACAGGTGGGCAGTACGGAGCTGGATCCGGCGGGGCCGGCTCCAGGGGGAACACGCGAAATTGAGAGGTGGGTCCTCTCGGATCGCGATGACTTTCCCCTGGAGCAGGCCCAGGATGCGACGCTGAAACGGGTGTTTGAGCAGGTCGCATCCATCGACGGGCAACCGGTTCAGCCCACCCGTCCACTCTCCTACCCATATTTCGCTATCAAGAATAATCGGTTATATCGAGTGACCCAAGACACTCAAACCAAAGAAGATATAACCCAGTTGTTGATTCTAAAGAACCGCCGGGAAATGCTTTTCCAGGCGGCTCACAGTAATCCGATGGCAGGACATTTGGGCCAGGGCAATACACTCAGTCGCCTCATGGCCCGATTCTTTTGGCCGGGCATTCACGACAACGTGCGCAGGTGGTGCGCGTCTTGCCGGGAATGTCAGTTGGTGAACCCACCGGCCACCCCAAAAGCGCCATTGCGCCCTCTCCCACTGATGCAGGTCCCCTTCAAGAGAATTGGGATGGACCTCATCGGGCCATTAGAGCGATCTGCACAGGGCTACCGTTTTGCATTGGTTCTGGTGGACTATGCAACACGGTATCCCGAAGCAGTGCCTCTCCGCAGCATCTCTGCAAAGAGTGTGGCAGAGGTGCTGTTTCGCATCATCTCCCGGGTGGGGATCCCCCGCGAGATCCTCACAAACCAAGGCACGGCATTCATGTCACGTACGTTACGCGAACTCTACGAATTATTGGGCATTAAATCGGTTCGCACCAGCGTCTTCCACCCACAAACAGACGGGCTGGTGGAACGATTTAATCGCACATTGAAAACCATGATTCGTAAGTTCGTGCATGAGGACGCCAAAAATTGGGATAAGTGGTTAGAGCCTCTCTTGTTTGCAGTACGGGAGGTCCCCCAAGCCTCCACGGGGTTTTCCCCCTTCGAGCTCCTTTATGGGCGTCAACCCCGAGGGGTTTTAGATGTCCTGAAGGAGACTTGGGAGGACGGACCTTCGTCTAGCAAAAATGAAATTCAGTTTGTCTTGGACCTGAGAGCAAAACTCCAGACACTGGGGAGGCTATCTCTGGAGAATTTGCTACAGGCCCAGGACAAACAGAGCCGTCTGTATAACAGGGGCTCTAACCTGAGAAAATTCACGCCGGGAGAGAAAGTGCTTGTATTGCTCCCAACGTCTTCCTCCAAATTACTTGCAAAGAGGCAAGGGCCCTTCGAGGTCACACAGCAAGTTGGCGATCTCGATTATGAGGTTATCCGGTCAGATAGAGAGGGGCACGTCAAATATACCAACTCAACCTCCTGAAAAAGTGGAGCGAGGAGGAGGCAGTGATGCTGGCGACGGTGGTGTCCGCAGAGGAGGATCTCGGGCCAGAGGCAAATGTTAAAACGCAATCCATTGCCCTGGCCCCAGGGGGAGATCACCTCTCACCCTTGCAGCTCACCGACCTGGCCCGCTTACAAGCGGAGTTTGCCGACGTGTTCTCTCCCCTGCCGGGCCGGACGAACCTCATACAGCACCATGTCGAAACGGAGCCTGGGGTAGTGGTACGTAGTAGACCCTACCGGTTACCTGAACACAAAAAAGGTGGTTCAGGCAGAATTAGAGGCCATGTTAGATTTGGGGGTAATAGAAGAGTCCAGCAGTGACTGGGCGAGCCCGATAGTTTTGGTGCCCAAAACCGACGGCTCGGTTAGGTTCTGCGTGGACTACCACAAGGTTAATGCCGTGTCGAAATTCGACGCTTGCCCAATGCCCCGGGTAGACGAATTGCTGGACCGGCTGGGTGCTGCTCACTTTTATTCAACACTGGATTTAACAAAAGGATACTGGCAGATCCCCCTAACACCAGTATCCAAAGAAAAGACAGCCTTCACCACGCCGTTCGGATTACACCAATTCGTGACACTTCCTTTCGGATTGTTTGGAGCTCCAGCCACCTTCCAGCATCTCATTGACCGTATCCTCCGACCTCATGCGACATATGCCGCTGCCTATCTGGATGACATCATCATCCACAGCAATGATTGGCAGCGGCATATGGAGCATCTGAGGGCGGTCCTGAGGTCGCTGAGGGAGGCCAGGCTCACGGCTAATCCGAAGAAGTGTGCGATTGGGCGGGTGGAGGTCAAGTATCTGGGCTTCCACTTGGGTCACGGGCAGGTGGGTCCCCAAATTAATAAGACGGCAGCGATTGCTGCCTGCCCGAGGCCGAAGACCAAAAAGGAGGTGAGGCAGTTCCTGGGGTTGGCGGGATATTACAGAAGGTTTGTACCTAAATATTCGGAGCTCACCAACCCGCTGACTGATCTCACTAAAAAGGAAGCGCCAGATATGGTCCAGTGGACGAAGCGGTGCCAGCAGGCCTTTAACCAAGTGAAGGTTGCTCTGTGCGGCGGACCGCTCCTACACTCTCCTAACTGCTCTCTCCCTTTCCCTGCAGACCGACGCGTCGGACAGAGGGCTGGGTGCAGTCCTGTCCCAGGAGGTGGAGGGTGAGGAACGACCGGTGCTGTACCTCAGCCGCAAGCTCTCAAAGACGGAAGCGAGGTACAGCACCATTGAGAAGGAATGCCTGGCCATCAGGTAGGCCGTCCTCACCCTCAGATATTACCTCGTGGGGCGGGAATTCACCCTCTGTTCACCCACTGTCCGACTTCCTCTCCCGCCAAGGGGGGGGGGGGAGGCTGCAGGCCGGATGGCTCCCCGGCCTGAGTCGGGCAGTGGGGGTATGTGGCAGAAGGGGCGTGGTTCAGCGAAGTCTGCAGCGGGAGAGAGAGTGAAGAGACGAGCGGTGAGAGAGTGCGGCAAGCGTAAATGAGAAACACCTGTGTCTCATTCCAGCAATTGGCGTGGGGAGCCATAAATAACAACGAGGCAGCATTCCAAGAGGAGTGAGACACGGGCTACAACTGGCAGAGCAACCTCGGTGAACGGAGAGCTGAGAACGACGGAGAAAAGCTCGAAGCAGAGAAGGACTTTAACTATTGAGACGATAGTGTTTGAGTGTGTGCGCAGGCAGCGCTACGGAGAGACTTGTGAGAAATAAAGACTGTCAGTTGTAGCTTACCTGATTCCAGCCTCTTCCTTCCTGCACAAGCATCGATCTTGTTACAAACCATACATATTCATTTGTGATGGGTTTTCTGTATTCACGCTCACAAGCTTGGTCCCTTTTACTGTGTTTCGATTTACGCTACCTTTGCTCTGAATCCTGTTTGGTAAAGTCACGTTACTTATGGCCATGAGATAACGTAAAGTATATAATATCATTGAGGCATTCGCTGGACGAATGCATACAAGTATTGTTATGCTTTATATTAGTAATCAGAGACCCTAAATATGTATATTTGATCACGATTATTATACGTATTTTCCTTTGAGCTAAACTAATAGCTTGACTGAAATTGATGTTTTAAATAACTAATTTCATGGATATGATCTTGAAAGATCTGGTGGAGAACCATATTTGGTGAGCTTTGCTCATCAATATAATAACGTTAGCTAAAACCGCTACATAATTGGTGGAGGGAATGCGGGCGCAGTTTTAAACCTTGTTTTGTGAGCGGAACTCAGTGACTATTCATGTGTGTTTCTATGGGTGTTTATTGAAACCGAATACTCTTTTAAATGACACTTTATGTAAGAATGAAGGTGTGGACCCACCCACCTATCCTTGGCAGACTCTTGAGCTTCTCGCAGAGAAAACCTCAGCCTCTGTCAAAGATTTAGTTACAATATAAAGATGAAGAAATCTCTTTATAGCGCACTATACTATTATTTAACCGCCCTAAATTGAGTGAAGAAATCCTCTTTTAGCGCGAAGAAGGTAGAGCGAGACTCAAACTCGCTCCCTTAAGTTACTGCGCCGAAACAGCCTCTGTGACCTATTTAGGAAAAGTCCAATGTACTGTTAATGATGGTTAAGTTAACTGCAATTTAATGTGGACCCTATAAAATGAAGAAATCTTTTATAGAGAGTCCCGATATCGTTTGACCGCCCTAATCTGAGCGAAGAAATCCTCTTGTTAGCGCGAAGGAAATAGTGGAGCGAATTTCCTCCCTATTTCGTGTACGGCCGAATTATGTGTAAATTGGATTTTGAAGCATTGCGTGTTCCAGTGTTTTCATCTAAAACACACCACTTCCCGAAGTTTAACCATTAGACTAGCTACCTAATGCGTGCTTTCTCGTTTTCTCTTTGAGTAGACGAGGCGAAAGGATACTGTTTTACTGTATATGTACTTTACTGTACATTGTATAGTTAAACAGTAGATGACGACCGTTTAAAGGGGAGTGTGATAAAAATCTTGATCAAGTTTTTTTGTTTGTTTTTATGTTACGGTCGGCAAAGAATCCCGACCGAGTACACAAAAAACTTTCAGGACGGTGAAGAAATCCCGTTAGTCAGTTATAGTGTAGTATTGTGTGTCTATTGTGTGTGTAGGTTGAAAAGCCATGTACCCGTGTTCAGGTAAACTGACGTGAGCCATTAGAACTGCGATCAAATTACACTCGTCGCCATAGCACATGCGTGTTAATGTAAGTGTGATTCCACATAGAATGTGGAACCGGAAGTCCGGCAGAAGACATATTACCGTCTACTAACACTAGAGGTCAGTTTGTCTTAAAGTGTCTAACACTTCTCCTGTCTCATCTCTGCCCGACTTCCCCCCTTTGCTCGGGCAACGCTATCTAGTGTGAAGTCTCATTCAGTCTCTCCTTTTGTTTGATTTTATGATTTCATTATTCTGCTATTTCACCATTTACTTTATTTGAGAATATTTATTATTTGTTATTATATACAAACTATAATGATAATTAATATTATTCCATTACTGTTTTGATGATTTAATTTTTATTTGAATTACTTCTCAGCGTTTCTTACATTTTCTCCCATGCAGTTAGAATTGTATTTGATGATTGTGGCAAGGTGGGCGTGGTTCAGCGAAGTCTGCAGCAGGAGAGGGAGTGAGGAGACGAGCGGTGAGTGAGTGGCGCTCGCACAAATAATGAACACCTGTGCCTTGTTCCAGTAACTGGCGTGGAGAGGCTTAAAAGCAGCAAGGCAGAGACAGTCGGGGAGAGAGACCGGAGCTGACGGCTGGAGGCGAGAGGATTCGAGCGAGTGAGCGGAGGATTGTGAGCGGGAAGCTCTGACCGTAAAAAGACTGTTCTTGCCCTAAAGTGAAGGGGTTTTGATTTAGGCGCGTACAGCGCTCATTAATAAAGTACTTAGTCGTCAGCTCTACCCTGATTCCAGCCTCTTCCTTCCGGTTCCTTTGAAGTCTTGTTACACTGGTGCCGAAACCCGGGATGGAAGGAAGTAGGGGTGCCGCTGCCGGGGGGTCTGGTCCGTCCGGTTCGCCGTTTGCGGAGGTGATTTCTTCACTCGCGGTCCTCCATCAGGAACAACATAGAGCGTTGCTGCAGCTCAGGGAGGACCAGGATGTACGTTTCCAGGCGGTCCTCCTGGCTCAGCAAGAGGACCGTGAGTCGTTCCGGAGCTGGGTACATCGGGAGGTTCGGACGGGGCCTCGCGCCGACCTGGTCCTCCAGAAAATGGGCCCACAGGATGATCCCGAGGCCTTCCTTGGTCTCTTTGAGCGGGTAGCGGTCGCGAGGGGTTGGCTGGATGATCAGTGGGCCCTACATCTCATCCCGCTCCTTTCTGGAGAGGCCCAGGTGGCAGCGCAGCAGTTACCTCCGGAGAATCTCCTGGTGTACGCTGAGCTGAAGAAGGCCATCTTGCAGCGGGTCGGCCGGAGCCCTGAGGAGTATCGCCAGCGGTTCCGATCGCTGGGGTTGGCGGAAACCGGCCGGCCCTACCTGCTAGCTCAGCAGCTCCGGGACTCCTGCCGCAAATGGCTGATGGCCGGGGATAGCGACGTCGCGGGTATCGTGGATAAGGTGGTACTGGAGCAGTTCACGACCTGTCTGCCCCAGAGAACAGCGGCCTGGGTCCAGTGCCACCGTCCGACGTCGCTGGACTCGGCCATCCAGCTGGCGGAAGACCACCTGGTTGCGTGCCCTGGAATCGGGGAAATTTTACCAGCGGTCTCTCTCCCCACACCCGCAACCCGGCCCATACCAGCACCACGGACCCGCCCACCGATCCCGCTGAGGGGAGGTCCCCGGGGACGCGGAAGCTACGCGACCGGACCGACTGTTGGAGGGGGAACTTTGGCCGGCAGGTCCGCCGCGCTGGAGACGGGCAGCCACCCCTACACCATGCCCTACATCCCGCCTGCCTCTTCCTCTTCTCGCCAGTTAGCGAGCCCACTCCCTGCCATTGGGGTGGCGGGAAGGCCTGGGCCGGCTTGTTGGCGCTGCGGGGACCCGGACCATTTCATAGATCGTTGCCCAGTGATGGATGTGGGAACTATGATCCGGGTCCCCGTCGAGCCGCGAGCTGCCCCTGGTCCAGCTGGCCTGTACCAAATACCCGTGAGTATTGGGGGGGTACATACCAGGCTTTGGTGGATTCAGGTTGTAACCAGACCTCCATCCACCAAAGCCTGGTTCGTCTCGGGGCATGGGGTAAAAGCCGCGAGGTTAAGGTGCGGTGTGTTCACGGGGATGTGGTGAAATACCCTTTGTTGAATCTGTCCATTAAATTCAGGGGGGAAAAGCATAGTGTGGAGGTGGCGGTTAATCCTCTCCTCCGGCATCCGCTGATTTTGGGGACGAATTGGCCACTTTTTCCTAAATTACTGAGGTTATTGTGTGTGGATGCCTCTTGGCGAACGAAGCACGGGAGGGGTGGCGGTGTGCATGTGGGCAGTGTGGTGCCGGGTCCGTCGGAGCCTGACTCCGGGGAGGCGCGCGAGATTGAGAGGGTGGTACTCTCAGATCGCGATGACTTTCCCCTCGAGCAGGCTCAGGATGCGACGCTGAAAAGGGCATTTGAGCAGGTTGCATCCATCGACGGACAGCCGGTCCAGCCCACACGTGCACTCTCCTACCCGTATTTTGCTATAACCCAGTTCTTGATTCCGAAAAGCCGTCGGGAAATGCTTTTCCAGGCGGCTCTTAGTAACCCAATGGCAGGGCACTTAGGGCAGGGTAATACACTGAGTCGCCTCATGGCCCGATTTTTTTGGCCGGGCATTCACGACAACGTGCGCAGGTGGTGCGCGTCTTGCCGCGAATGTCAGTTGGTAAACCCACCGGTCACCCCAAAAGCGCCGTTGCGCCCGCTTCCGTTGATGCAGGTCCCCTTCGAGAGAATTGGCATGGACCTCATCGGGCCATTAGAGCGATCTGCACGGGGATACCGCTTTGCATTGGTCCTGGTGGACTATGCAACGCGATATCCCGAAGCAGTGCCACTCCGCAGCATCTCCGCGAAAAGTGTTGCGGACGCACTGTTTCGGATTATCTCCCGGGTGGGGATCCCCCGCGAGATCCTCTCCGACCAAGGCACGGCGTTCATGTCACGTACGTTACGCGAACTGTATGAATTACTGGGCATTAAATCGATTCGCACCAGCGTCTTCCACCCACAGACCGACGGACTGGTGGAACGGTTTAATCGCACGTTGAAAACCATGATTCGTAAGTTCGTCCACGAGGATGCCAGGAATTGGGATAAATGGTTAGAGCCTCTCTTATTCGCAGTACGAGAGGTCCCGCAAGCCTCCACGGGGTTTTCCCCCTTCGAGCTCCTGTATGGACGCCAGCCCCGTGGGGTGCTGGACGTCCTGAAGGAGAACTGGGAGGACGGGCCTTCCTCAAGTAAAAATGAAATTCAGTATGTCCTGGACCTGAGAGCAAAACTCCGGACACTGGGGCGGCTATCGATGGAGAATTTGCTACAGGCTCAGGACAAACAAAGCCGTCTGTATAATCGGGGTTCTAACCTGAGGAAATTCACACCGGGAGAGAAGGTACTTGTGTTGCTCCCGACATCTAGCTCCAAATTACTTGCGAAGTGGCAAGGACCCTTTGAGGTCACACGGCAAGTTGGGGACCTCGACTATGAGGTTATTCGGATGGATAGGGGAGGCGCACGTCAGATTTACCACCTCAACCTCCTTAAAAAATGGAGCGAGGAGGAGGCAGTGATGCTGGCGACGGTGGTATCCGCAGAGGAGGATCTCGGTCCAGAAGCGAATGTTAAGCCGCATTCCATTGCTCTGGCCCCAGGGGGGACCACCTCTCACCCTCACAGCTCACTGACCTGGCCCGCCTACAGGCGGAGTTTGCCGATGTGTTTTCTCCCCTTCCAGGCCGAACGAATCTCATACGGCACCATGTCGAAACCGAACCGGGGGTAGTGGTGCGTAGTAGAGCCTACCATTTACCCGAACACAGAAAAAAGGTTGTTCAGGCAGAATTAGAGGCCATGCTAGATTTGGGGGTAATAGAAGAGTCCAACAGTGACTGGGCGAGCCCGATAGTTTTGGTTCCCAAAACGGACGGCTCGGTCAGGTTCTGCGTGGACTACCGCAAGGTGAATTCAGTGTCGAAATTCGACGCTTACCCAATGCCCCGGGTCGACGAATTGTTGGACCGGCTCGGCTCGGCTCGTTTTTATTCGACGCTGGACTTAACAAAAGGGTACTGGCAGATCCCCCTAACGCCAGTATCCAAAGAAAAGACAGCCTTCACCACGCCGTTCGGATTACACCAATTTGTAACCCTTCCGTTCGGATTGTTTGGAGCCCCGGCTACCTTCCAGCGCCTCATGGACCGTGTCCTCCGACCCCATGCGACGTATGCCGCTGCTTACCTAGACGATATTATTATCCATAGTAACGATTGGCAGCGGCATATGGAGCATTTGAGAGCGGTCCTGAGGTCGCTGAGGGAGGCTGGGCTCACAGCTAATCCAAAGAAGTGTGCGATTGGGCGGGTGGAGGTAAAGTATCTGGGCTTCCACTTAGGTCATGGGCAGGTGCGTCCCCAAATTGATAGGACCGCAGCGATTGCGGCCTGCCCGAGGCCTAAGACCAAAAAGGAGGTGAGACAGTTCCTGGGGTTGGCGGGATATTATAGACGGTTTGTGCCTAAATATTCGGAGCTCACCAACCCGCTGACTGATCTCACTAAAAAGGAAGTACCCGATACGGTCCAGTGGACGGAGCAGTGCCAGCAGGCTTTTACCAAGTTGAAGGCTGCCCTGTGTGGCGGGCCGCTCTTGCATTCCCCTAACTTTTTTCTCCCTTTTATCCTGCAGACCGACGCGTCGGACAGAGGGCCACTACCTACGTAGCCATGTCATAGACCTTAGTGTGGAGACAGTTCACCGCCGAACAAGGAAACCCTCCTTCTCTATCCTAATCTCTCTCTCTCTCTTCATTTATGTGGTTTTGTTTTTCTTCTTCCTATCAGAGACTGAACCTGTCTGAACATCAGTAAAATTCTTGGTAATTATGTTGATGAACCGAATAGCCTAAGTCACAGAATGACCTTGTAGGGAACACTCTTCAGCAACATTATTCATAGTTTTTCCTGTGTTCACCCACACCACTTATCCGCCCCCGCCTTCACGGCTAGGATAATGAGCGTTTAGTTTGCGTCACTAACTGACCAACTCAGTTAAGTATTCAACACATAGCCCACATATTTAGCTCAGCAGATCTGTACGGACTTGCATCTTGCTCTTTGTGCCTTTCTCTCTTCCCCTGTTGTCTCAATATGTCGAGACCATCCAGTCCTGTCACCTGCCAGACCAGCTAGAGACCAGGCTAAGCACTGCGATGGACTCCTGCCTGGAACAACATCTGCACATGGCAACTGCGCTGAGAGCAGTTGGTCGGACGACCTAAAACAGCGAAGGGACCACGATCTAAACCACAGCTACAACTACAGAGAGCCAACAAACTCATCTGAAGTGCACAGCCAGGATTATCAGTGACCACGACCAGATCGTCCTACTAGAGCCAGGAGCACATGCAGAACCGCCTAGACCAGCTGGACCTGCAAATGACAGCGGATGAGGAGGACCAGGAGCTACAGGAGAAGATGAAAGCTACAAGAGTCCTTTGCAACACAGACTGAGCGAAGAGAGCAGTTGGAGCAGACGCCAGAGAGGAGCTTGTAGGAAAGCTCCAACATGTAGAAGCTCTCTTAATAATCGCCCGGCAGACAGCAATACAATGCCACGGCCAAGGCCTATAAAGGCCATCTGCAAGCCACCACACTGAAGTCTGGTGGAGAACCATATTTGGTGAGCTTTGATCATCAATATAATAAAGTTAGCTAAAACCGCTACAGTGACTTTTGGCTGGATTTTGCTGTCGCGGACAGATTTCCAAGTCTGCGACAAAAACTCCGGATCGCGACCAAATTGCGCGATTGAACGACCATGTGGAACTAATCCAGCCAATCACAGTGCAGATGATATAAACGGAGGAAGGAAGATGAAATTAAACGTATTTTTGCTGATGGTCAGGAACGCCTCTTCACCGAATGTTTTGTGGTGTGTGCACCTCGTCGGCGGTGTGTTGTGTAGTATGCACGCAGCTATGATAAGACGACGACAGATGAGAAGGAACTTTGTTGTGTAGTGTAAGCGCCATAGCAATTCAAGTTGTTGTCTCACAGTCCTGTAGTGTCAGCTCGGCTTTAGCAACTGGAATGGTTGGACAAGTTGTATAAAGTCTCTTTTTCATGCTTTTGACTAATATTGTTTATTTAAGCTTTTGGTATTTCTGCTGATGATTTAAAATGACACTGCAGCCTTAACAACCTGGGCTGCATTTCTCAAAAGCCTTGTAAGGCTAAGTAGATCATACAAATGTCAGTATGAATAATCTTAGACTAATGGACCGGTTCCCAAAAGCATCGTAACCTAAATAGCAGTTGCAAATCGTAAGAATACAGAGTTATGAGGTGACTTGCAGGACATCCAGCAAATTTCCCCTTAAAGCAACACTATAGAACTTTTGCTCATGGTTCCCCCATGTGATTGATAAGCGCAATTGTCTGTTACAAGTGCCGTAAATAATGTCGCTGCATGTGTAAGCTTCCCCATGGGCAGCACAATACACATTAATTTGTTTACTATTCTGATGGAACCAGCGAATGCAGAAACGTCGTTTGAAAACCATTTTGCACACTTCCGCAGGCAGGGGATGGGCGGTTGTGTGTATCGACCCAAACCAGAACTTACAGAGTGTGGTTGTAGTCGCTATAAGGCTGCTCAGGTAGCAGCGTCGGCGAGAGTAGAATTTGTCCAGTTAAGAGTTGTTCGGCCACTGAAATAATTTTAGAGACATTATTTAAAGGTTGAAAAACTAAAGTGTTGCTTTGTCTTAAACATATTCCTTTAATTTTATGTATAGGGCGTCAATGCTTATGTTTAAAAAATAACTACATTAGCCATTCACTTTTGAAACACTATAATAAGAAAATGTATACTGTAGTATTGCACAAGGTCTTAGGGCCCTATTATACAGCCAGCGCAATGCGACACCATGCACGATGCACATGTTGTTTTGTTAGTTTCAGCACGACGTAGTTAATATTTTAATGTCCAACTCCATGTTGTTTGAAAAGTAAATGCACTTGCACTCATCTGTTCGCCCATGGGCGTGCTGGTCTAAAAACTAGATGCATTGTTGGCGCGTTATTTTTAGGCAACTGAAAATGATTATATATATTTTTTATTTATTTAAACGACGCGTTAGTGCACAACGCGTGTACAATCTTCTTATTACTCACAGACGGATGTGCAGCAGCACAAAAACTTGGCAAATAGTAAAAATGAAAGGATTACAATGTAAAATATTATTATTGTGTACACGAAGATAAAAAATGGCTTCTCCTGTAGATGGTCTGCTCGCGTTCCCTCTCTGGAGAAGCGTTCAGTCTTTGCTCTTGCAAATTCGGCCATGTAAATAGTGAATCTGCCAAGGTGCAACACAACTGGATTTAAAAGGGAATGGGAGATGAGACTCTCATTGGTTTATTGCATGTAATTCCTAAAACACACCCATGACCCAACACTTTTAGACTATGAGCCTGGCAGGCCGACAGTTCTTTCAAGTCGATTCGGACATGACCGAAGTGCACCTACACCATGCGCTAAGATCTTTAAAATAGGGCCCTCAGACCTTGAGTTGTTTAACAAACACACAGACATCAAAAACATTGAATCATAGTATTTTTTGTGATTTTTACTTGTTGTTAGCTCCCTAAGGGGAAGGAAAAAGACAAAGCACAATTGGATGAGTCCTATCTACATGCAAAAATAAAAAGTTCTTCACATTGCACAAAAAAAATTAAAACATAAGTCATGACTAAACAACTTTTAAACCCTATTAGCCTACCACATGCACAAAAGTTGAAAATAATTAGCCAAAAATTTAAAACAAAATAAGCGTGTGCTAAAATTTATTGAATAAGGTCATTGTATAAAGTGACATTTCACCACTTGACAAACGGATAGCGACTTGTACAGTAAGTAGCACTTTTAAAGGATGTGTTTAAAGTAGGGTTAGGTCACATTCATTTCTCATCTTCATGTCATTCCACAACAGTAAGACTGTAAGATAGTAAGCCGGCATTCTATGTCAGTGCCATACGCACCAGAATGTTGAATAAAGGAAATTGGAAACAGTTGTTATAAAACAGTTGGAATAAAGTTGTTATTTTTGTTTTATTTCACACAAAAAGTCTTCTTGCCAGTTTATAAAATGAAAGCTACAGATACTTGGACAAAGTTTCTCCAAAGCTCCCTTGTGTATTTTATATAGACCATTTGAGTGAATTGAGTGAAAGTGAATTGAGTGAAAGTGCAACATTTTTTAGCATGAAACTTGAAAACTGCCATTTGCTGATTGTCTATTTGATCTAATTGAGCCAATTATTATATCAGGTCTACAATAGCTGGATTTACTTTTGGCCTACTTTTGGTGGTTTAGCCAGTACAGGAGGTACAGGCATGAGTCTGTAAGTAACATTTGTCTGCAAGTGACATTTGAAGCCCTTTAGGAGATCTGAGTGGCATCCTGTACAGACACTTAGGGTGCTTTCACACCTGTGTATCGATTGCTTTGTTCCGAAACCGGGGATTAAATCGCTACAATATTTAAATTTATTTTAGTTCAGTTCGCATTCACAAGGCAATATTTCCTAACGGACCAAACTTTGTTAATAAAAGTCACGTGCGAGTAAACTCTCATTCGATTGGTCAGAGTGCATCTGTTTATTTTCCGGCCAGTAACGCGAGTGATAATGAGCGTCAGCTGCGCGTTGTCACGCGTATCTCACGGCAGAGCTCGGGAAGCATAAAAGGAGGAGAAGGACGAGAGAGAACCAGGCCTGGATTTTATGTTATGTTTTAATGTGTTTGTGTGGCCGGCAGTCGACTGTGAGGGAGCTGTCAGCACTTTACTTTTGTTTTGTTGTTTGTTTATTTTATTAAAAGTTTGGTTTAACGTTCGCCGGTTTCCGCCTCCTTCCTTCCTTACTTTGAACATTGTTACAGGGAGCCATTAGCAAAACAATCCCTTTTGCGTCACGCAACTTTAAATAATTACCCATCATACATTGTGATACAGTCTGGTTCGTTGGTCCGTTGGGTCGGATGACTTTCACACGTCTACCGAACCGCTCCAGAGTTCGTTTGCAATCGGGTCGAGACCACCTTGTTCAGGCGGTCTCGGAGCGATTGTTTTGGGGCGGATCCTAGCGCGATTGCCGTGTTCACATATGCCTAAACTAATCGAACCAAGAGAGAAAACGCACCAGGTTTCGAAACAAACCCTTATGTGTGAAAACGCCCTTACAGTCTCACTGAGTGACATCTGTCCAAAAACAGCAGCTCAGCTGAACAATATCTCTAACTAGGATTTTTTTTCATTGAAAGGGAAAGGTTTATTGTGAATGGAATGAAATGATTTGAGCTGTACTACATACAAGGCTATAACAAATCTTAGTAATACACAAAACATTTGCATGCATTTTCAAACTAAAAAAATACAAAACCACTTGTATGCTTATAATGTAACATATCTGTTCTGACATTGTTTATTCCCACAGAAGATAATTTGCCAAAACTGCAAAATATTTTTTCCAGAATGGATGAACATTAAAAGATTAGTTGTTATGCTGCTGATTTCGAAAGCGGTCTTTGTAGACATATTCAAACTTCCGGAAAAAAGTCTGTTATTTTCCCTGAAGGTGCATCCTGAAGACAGATCTATCATAGTACAAAGATTGTAGTTTGACATGTTGAAGCTGAGAAAGCCAAAAGCAACACTATTCAATTGGTTAATGCACTCTAAAGTTACACACAATGCAAGAGGTAAACTATATGTGCTAATACATATATTCCAATGTAAAATGCTGGATAGAATAAAGCAATAAGCCCTGTGAAGCAGTGGGTTACAGTGCATTTTATAACTGTTAATGTCACGGTCCTGCCCTCTTGTTTCTGAATTTCTAGTCGTGTGGGAGGATCGGGACAGATCCCTTATGTTTTATGTGAGAAAGCCATGAGTTGTTTATGTTTTGACATCTCATGTGCTTTCTCGTGTCTTGTCATTGGCCCCGCCCCTCTCGTTTCATGTATTGCTTCCCTGCCGTGTCTGATGTTTCCCACCTGCCCTGTGTCATTATCCCTCGTTTGTCTTGCCCTATTTAATGCCCTCATGTTTCTTTGTCCGGTGCTCGTGTATTGTATATGGTGTCTTGCTGCGTTTCATGTATGAGACCACTGGACTTCGAGTGCACGGTGAGATATGCCATGATCCGCCCAGAGTCCAGGGTCTCAGCCCAGCCCTGCTACCCATCTCCCCTGCCCGCGATACCGGAGGGTCGCTTCATGCAGATCGGGGTCATTGTCTTGACCGCACCGTCCGCCTCTCCCCCGGCATCTCCGCCCATCAGCGTCCGTGGCCGGCGGAAACATAGGGAGTCGTGGGACTCCCTGTCCAACTCCTCCGGTCCAGAGCTAACCGGGCTCCCCCTCGCTTCTCAGCGACCGACCACACAGCCGGTGGGTCGGACCAAGAAGAAGAAGGGTTGCTGAGTCCTGCCCAGCCGCCAGTGAGCGCTGCCCAGCCAGCGTCCCAGCCGGAGCAGCCGGCGTCCCAGCCGGTGCAACAGCCGGCGTCCAGTCCAGTGCAACAGCCGGCATCCCAGCCGGTGCAACAGCCGGTGCAGCCGACATCCAGTCCGGTGTCCAGTCCTGTGTCCAGTCCGGTGTCCAGTCCTGGATTAGATCTTCAGGATTAGAAACTTCCAAGAAGGTGTGGGTTGGAGCTGGTTGGAGCTAAACTGTGTAGAGCTGTCGTCCTCCAGGAACTGAGTTTGACACCCCTGTCTTAGAGATTTTAGAGATACTGTACCTCTAAACCTTTATCTAGCATTTGTTACAGTTTCTACTCAATACCTTTTAGAGTAACGTGAAATTCCACACTTTTTCTTATCACATTTTAGGAGCAGTTCAGACAGAATGCATTTTCCATTACACTGCACTGTTTTTTCCATTGTTTTTCTACATAAACAAGCTGGACAGCCTAAGACATTTTTATATTTATTAAACACTTTTTTCCAAAACGGCTTGAGACAGAACATTTAACATTTTGTCAATTAGATAACAATAAGTGCAGTTTACAAAGACTAAATAATTTGAATTTTTTACATAATGAATGTCAATGTCAGTTCCAGAAGACCCCTGAGTTGAATGATGTTGGCCTTTGTTTGCAAAAACACTTACATTTATGCATTTGGCAGACGCTTTTATCCAAAGCGACATACATTGCATTATCCTATACATTTATACATAGGTATGTGCAATCCCCTGGGATGGAACCGACAACCTTGCGTTAATAATTCAATGCTCTTACCACTGAGCTACAGCAATTACAAGGTAGCATAGCAATTTCTGTTACCACTTTTCAAAAGCGCTTCACGAGACCCTCTTTTTCCATGCAAAGCTTTTTTAAAGTGCTGCATCTTGCATTTTTGCACAAGTGGAATGTTTACGGAGCGGACGAAGCATGTTGCTTCATGCCCTCATTCATTCATGCCCGAATGTGCCCATGTATGTTTTGATTATGTTAGGATTTTGTATGTGTAAAATTGACCTTTGGACACTATGCAACAGTAATCAAGTATTTCAGGGGCAGTTCATTTTAAAAACATGCTGCCCTATAATAAGGTATTTTAATATTGCAATTAAACATATTCATTCCTGGCAAGAAAAATAAAACTACTAAAAGGGAGTGAATGTGCGTTTTTCCTTATATTTCCATTTAAAAAAATAGGTGGGTCATGAAATATCTGTGATTATACTCCTTTATGTGGGTCCCAGATTTAAAAAAAAGTTTGGGAATCCATGATTTATAATAATAATATATGTTCCCATAGTGTCTTCACTTATTCAAAGAAAAGTGCAGCAGGTGAAAAATATAATCAACAGCTACCATAGCAGGAGAAAATACATAAAGAGGAGAGCAGCCAATAGTTGATTTTTGGGGCTGACCAGTCAGACCAACAAGATCTAAAAGCTGCTGGATTTGGTGCCGTGGCAGGTAAACTTTTATAGAATTGCAGCATAAATGGTATAGCCAGGTTTTCACAGATTAAATGCACATACACTAAATTGTTCTGCGGATGGTGCTGTCTTTGATTTAGTGCAAATATTTGCTGTAGCGCTACAGTTTGACTAAACTTCCTACCACATTCTTTCTCTATAAATAGATTAATAAGCCTTTAGGTCATGCCTGTCAACTCTCCCGTTTTTCACACCCATCTCCCACACCACCCTCCCGTTTTGTTATTTCTCTCGTGAAACCCCAATATTTCAGTTATTTCTCCTTTGAAACTCCCGGACCGACAGGAACAGGAACTTGTTCACGGGATGGCTCTGTGGCTTGAGCCACTGCCCATTTGCCCTCACAGGCTGGCGCCCTTTGGTAGGCGAAATAGAACGGTAGCCGAAGTGGAGTAGAGTGGATTCACATCCCGTGAAAAACGTTCATTACCGACTTATTACACCGGTAAAGGTCTGCATATTCCACTCCGCATTTTCTATTTAATGCTTGCTCCTCACAGTCTGTGTCCGCTCACTGAAGACGACAGATCGTTTCATCGACAGGTAACATTAGATGCAGTAGAGTCTACTGTTGTTGTTGTGTTACACCTTGTTTGCTTTTACAAAAAACGTGTTATGAAAAGTGTTGTGTTCTGTTGAAAAATCAGGTAATAGGCCTATAGAGGTTATTTCTAATATTTCCCGTTCTGTGACCATAAGTGGTTCTTGTAAATAATATGCAAACACTGTTAAATCCATCCATGTAAATAAAAAACAAAAACATTCTGCTAACTAAACAAAGTTAAAACAACCGAACTACGGGACGTGTTAAGGGACAAACTGCTTGTGCTTTTTCAAACCGCATTTCGATGCAAGTATTTCATGTTTGATGTTGAGATCTATGGCAAAATTTTAATGCTAAATTAAGATGATACCTTGCAGATATACCATTCATGGATTCATGGCCCTGTGAGCTGCATTAAAAAGTCTCTTAGATTTACATTTAAGAATTTGACACGAAAATATGTTATGTTAGATATAAAGTAATTAAAAGATTTAAAACGATTTATAACAGAGGGGTGCCCTATTTGCCCTTCACAACCAACCAGTCCCTCAACCCACAACCCCTCCCCCCCAGCGGGTCTCCCGGATTATGGTACACAAATGTTGACAGCTATGCTTTAGGTTGACAGCTGATGCACCTTTGGATAATATACTGTAATTAAAAAGCTAACACCCATCAATGTAATGCCAGTTTTAGTCTTTGCATGAAAACATCTCAATACGGTGGGAATTGATAGAACTTTATTTGTATAGATTGCAATGTAAAGAAGCTTTTTTTCACAGTGGCCACTAGCGGTGTATGGTAAGAGTGGTCCAGACCAACCTGCCAAATGTATGACTTACAGAAGGTATACTTAACTATGAAACACATTGGGAAACACATATTAACGATAAGGTACAGCTAAAGGTAAAACTTAAGAACAACGTAGCATTAAGAAAGTTTCGTGAAATGCAGCCCATAGGTAAATAAGGTGTAAATTGTTTAAATTAGAGGGTGTGAATGCATGCAGCCATCCACATCAATAAATAGCTCCTTCCTGCCTATTTTATGTTCTCTGAAATATGGTACATACAAACACACACACACACACACACACACACACACACACACACACACACACACACACACACACACACACACACACACACGCTTTGGTTGACTATCCCCGTGGGGACAGTCCATAGGCGTAATGTTTTTATACTGTACAAACTGTATATTCTATCCCCTATCCCTAACCCTATCCCTAAACCTAAAGATCATAGAACACTTTTTGCATTTTTAGATTTGTAAAAAATATTGTTCTGTACAATTTATTAGCTTTTTTGCCCTGGGGACCTCAATTTTGGTCCCCACGGTGACACGAGTCCCCATGTGTTGGTGTGTATTCAGGTTTAGGTCCCCACCGGGATATACAAACATGTACACACACACACACAGCCCCAGAAAAAAGAAATAAGAGACCATTACGAATTTTCATTAAATCACCATTTTACAATGTATTGTTGCAGTGTCTGTTACATTTAAACTAAATAAAACCTACATACAGTATATTCAGTTATTCAGAATTTATTCAGAATTTACAATATATAGGTACGTGTTCAAGTAACATTACCTGATAAAATAGTTATTTAGTTGCATTTATTTGCAGAAAATAGATACAGTATACAGTTGTGTGTGTAAATTTGTTATGTTGGCCTTCTAGACAATGTGTTTGAATTGATCTGTTTAATCATTTTATAAGGTGATTCATCTTTGCTGACATTCATTTTACTGTGATGCTATCGCAATCCACATGAAGGGCAGATTTAGAGGATTTATGAAATCACATGTGAATGGTTGGCAACAGAGGTTATTACAGAAAAAATACAGTTCAGTGGTCACAGTAGGATTTATGCTAGTTAATAAAATATATAGTGTATTTCCTGTTGTCAGATCACCTGTCTGTCAACACACAATGTGCCTATATAATAGCACATGACACGAAGGGAAGTAATATGTCTGAAAACATGGCTTGTTTTTTGTTTGTTGGCTTGTTACTTGGCTTCTTTCTTTCTTTCAAAACATTTTGGTCCACCTACAGTTACCTTGCACATTCCATACAAAACATATTTAATGGACCTAAGGGCGGCGCTGGGGGGGAGGCTTGCTGGGGCTATAGCCCCGTCAGAAAACTCCTTAGCACTGGCAAAGCACCCCCAAGTATTTACACTGATTGCAAATAGCCCGTCTAAAGAAGATGTAAGAATGACGCTGGCTAGCGTCTCCATTGGCGTAGAGGGTAAAGCATATATTAACTTTAGATCGTCACAGGTTCTAATCTACCTCCTGCCTACCTTTTCCCCATCACATATCAGATCATAAAGCCATTTATTCTTAATAAAATGAAAAAAGATCGAAAAGTGGCTAACGAGTGTTTAATAATAAAGTTGTAGGGTAAGGTTGGGGTGAACAACTAGCAATGTAACTAAACAGACCTGACGGGCATTGTCCCTCCCACCTATTATATTTTATGTACATATTTTCTTAAAATATTATTACTTTATTGATTTTAATATAATTGCAAATAAGATGCATGATAATATCTGAAATCAATAAAAATAAATAAAATGTATTTTTGAATAATGTTTGATTGGCATCTGTTATCAAGACTGCTACCCAGTCGAACTTTTCCAGTACTTGAGTGTAAGAAAATTACATTTTTGGATTGCAGCGAACTCAATAAAACATTAAAACAAATCGCATTGACCTGGAAGAGAAGCTCCTCCATCTTACCGCAGAGCAGCTCAAAAGCGGGTAAACCGGATTGTTATGCCCACCGTGGCAAATCAGATGTTGTGTTGTTTTTGTAACTCATATGGAGCGCAGGTGCTATTCAATTCAATTCAATTTTATTTATATAGCACTTTTCACAATGGGCATTGTTCCAAAGCAGCTTTACAGGAGAAAATAAGAAAAACTGAAAAACACAAAAAAGGTCAAACACAGCACAGTGCATGGTGTTATAGAACAAGCACGATTATTCTAGTAAATAATATCTAATAAATGCAGACTCCCGGTGGTTTATTTAGCATATTTTGAATTAAGTGAATGCTTGGCTGAAAAGATGTGTCTTTAATCTAGATTTAAATTGGGAGAGTGTGTCTGACCCTCGAATAGTATCGGGGAGGCTATTCCAGAGTTTAGGTGCTACGTATGAGAAAGCTCTACCCCCTTTGGTGGATTTAGTTATTCTAGGTGTTATCAAAAGTCTGGAGTTTTGAGATCTTGGCGAGCGTGATGGGTTGTAGTGTGGTAGAAGCTCTGTTATGTAGGTAGGGGCTAAACCGTTTAAGGCTTTATAAGTGATTAAAAGAACTTTAAAGTCAATACGATACTTAATGGGTAACCAGTGAAGGGTTGATAACATTGGGGTTATGTGATCGTATTTTCTGGACGTGGTTAGAACTCTGGCAGCTGCATTCTGAACTAACAGAATGCAGCTGAGGGTTGATAACATTGGGGTTATGTGATCGTATTTTCTGGACCTGGTTAGAACTCTGGCAGCTGCATTCTGAACTAACTGTAGTTTGTTTATAGATGATGCAGGACAACCACTAAGTAGTCAAGTCTTGAGGTCACAAATGCATGAATAAGCTTCTCTGCGTTGGCAATACATAGAATATTTTGTAATTTGGCAACATTTCTAGGGTGGAAGAAGGCTGTTTTTGTGACATTTGAGATGTGATTTTTAAATGAAAGGTTGCTGTCTAATATAACGCCTAGGTCTTTAACTGTATTTGTTGGAGTAACATTGCAGCCTTCAACTTGCAGGTTATAATCCGAAATATTCTGCTCACGTGTCTTTGGTCCGATAAGTAATATTTCTGTTTTATTAGAATTTAGAAGAAGGAAATTACAAGTCATCCAATGTTTTATATCTTCGATGCACTCTGCCAGTTTGGATAGCTGGAAGGAATCATCTGGTCTTGATGAGATATATAGCTGAGTATCATCTGCATAACAGTGGAAGCTAATTCCATGTTTTCTAATAATGTTTCCAAGGGGAAGCATGTATTTGGAGAATAGCAAGGGTCCTAAAACCGATCCCTGAGGTAATCCATAATTTACTTGCGTTAGATTTGATGATTCTCCAGTTAAATGGACAAATTGATGTCTATATGATGTTACGTTATACAGTAGTTACAGAATTGTAAAACTACAACAGAGTATATGGAGTTCGGGCCAATTGTGAATATATTCAACGTTTTAATTAATTAGAGATATAAATTAGAGATTAATCTGTACTTTATGGGAACGCGGCTTGGTTTTTGCTGAAATAAACGTGTTTTACTGCGAATTCTATTTCAGCAGAAGAGTATAGCATTGATTTTGGTTATTAAAGGAATAATTAGGCTGTTCTGTATTTAAACGGCAAAATTGCATGTTGTCTAGCTATGGAATTTATCAATTTATCAACTAAACTGTTAATCTCCCTTAGCACCCTCAAGAAAAACATCATGGCGCCACCCCTGACTACCCACTTTACAATGTTCACACTTAGTTTATTTTACACAAATCATGTATCAGTAATCCCATCAAGTTGATAATTATCTATACAACTGAACAAACATATAAACATGGGTTTTATTTATTTACTTATTTATGCACCTATTCATCCGCACAGACAATCAGAATAACAATTAATTATCACTGTTTTACCTTATGCAGCAAAATACATATTTCACCAAACTCACGATAGGTCAGACTTGATTAAAAGGTGGTCGCATATTGCTACGAAAGTGAATCGATGTAATTATCATTATGTTCAGATTTTAAAACAAATCATGGTTTAGAAGGATGTCTGTGAATGTTCCCTATGCAAACATCAGGATTTGACTTGTTTGCTTGCATTGCTTGTTTATCAAACATTTCCTAAGAGGATGCCAATAAGAGAAAAACATGACAATTTGGAAAGCAGTTTCTTTTGCATTTCTTTTTGCTTGAAGAACCCACAATTTCCATGTGCTCACAGTCAGATTAGCGTCACGTTTGTTCAGGTTTAGCTAGTGTTATTTTTTATTTCCTTCACACCAGTTTACCGCATCACATTATTCATGTTCCCTCTTTGTTTTCTATTCAGTGCATTTGTGCAAATAGCTTTCCTATAGCTCAGTGGTTAGAGCATGGCGCTAGCAACGCCAAGGTCATGGGTTCAATCCCAGGGATTACACATAATTAGAAACAAAATGTTTCGTATAATGCAATGTGAGTGGCTTTGGATAAAAGCGTCTGCCAAATGTGTAAATGTAAACATGATACATGAAAGGTAATGTAAGATTTTAACAGAAATATTTCTAAGGACAAATTAATAAAAATGTATTGCATTTATAGGTGTTAAGCGATTTCTAATGTTTGTACTAGATGCATACTAAATGCAAACCATATTAAAGCTTATTATATACAAAACAAATGTTTTATGGAGGAAAAACAAACGTTGAAAACATTGGTGCAAATTGAGCTTGTGAGATCAATAAAGCAGTAACATCTAATGGAGGGGTTTGACCTTTTCAAAAAGTCTTTGGAGATAAATTAGAAAAGATGCCATAACGTGTTCAGTGACAGACTTTGACATTTGCATTTAGAACAAACAAACCCCTCTCTTTGGATAAAAGAGACTCTTGCGATGAGTACTCTGTTGCCAAGCCTCAGGAGAACATGTTGAAATATCAGTTAACATAAGATTAGACTAATAAAAATTATGAAAACATCCCCAGGCCATCCACACTTTATACAGATTCACAGATTTTGAATGACAGCATGTTCCATATGAAGACACATTGTCTGTTTTGCTAATTTTATAGTGTTTCAAAGATACAGTGTGAATATTCCGAGATCTTCCATTCACTCTTAACAATAAAGGTGTTTAAAAGGTTCTTCAGAGCGATGTCATAGAAAAAACGTTTTTGTTTCCACAAAGAACCGTACAGTCAAAGGTTCTTTAAAGAAAAAGTCATCGAAGAACCTTTTGAAGTACCTTTTTTTAAGAGTGTTGGTTATCCATCCAATGCTGCCATATTAATATCTGTTGTGCAGACCTACATTGTCATGCTTGCTACTTTCAATCCTGTACTGGAACTAATGTTAAAAAGCATTTAAAGCCTCATGTAAATAAAAATGAAAGTTTTGTTCCTTTTATTAAAATAAGTTAGCCTTAAGGACATCAATAAACTGATATTCTCCTAAGCACTGACAAGATTCGCATTTAGAAGATATAAGTGTTCAATACTGACACTCTGGCAGGTGCACTCGGTTACGTTTGTAACCTCGGTTCCCTGATGGAGGGAACGAGACGTTGTGTCGAACCGACAGATGGGGTTTGTCCCTGAGAACCAATCGCTTCCGACTTCTTAGAAAAGGCCAATGAAAATTGGCGAATAAAATTTGCATGCCGGACTCCGCCCCCGGATATCCGGGTATAAAAGGGAGACAGCGTGCCTCATTCATTCACCTTAGTTCTGAGGAGCCTGAGACCTCTCACGACTGCTGCAGAGGACAGCACGTGTTGTGGCAAGAGGACACAACGTCTCGTTCCCTCCATCAGGGAACCGAGGTTACAAATGTAACCGAGACGTTCCCTTTCTGTCGGTCTCTCGACGTTGTGTCGAGCCGACAGATGGGGTTCCTATGGAAAATGCCACAACACTGTGCCCTGTCACAATCTCTAGGGAAGCGACGGTGACTGGCCTGGGCGTGTCAGTCGTGAGCGCTACCGCGAAATTGTAACCTACCAGTGGGTAGGTAGGGGGTCCCAGAGCTTTACTTGAAAGGTGGGAAGGCCCCTGCCTTCAGCCTCACAGTACCGTACCGTAAGACCACTGGGTAAGCGCTACTTCCTCAAGCGGGGGATGCGCTACAGAGACCACTTCCTACCAGAGGGAGGAGTTTAGTGGAGATACCAACATTGTCTCACCGATGGGGGAGAACTCATGGGAAGAATGTGCGGACTGAAGGAGTTAACCGCGAGGTGGAGGTCCACCTAGGGAAGGTCATGGGTTAACAAGGTGGGAACCAATCATGAGGATACATCAGACGGAACCGCCCTGCTGGGGGGTTACAACGTCCGGTAGCACTAGGTCCAGTCAGAGCTATGTTGTGGATAACTCAGTTGGTACCCGGCCTAAGGGGCAGGGCTGCTCTGCCCAGCTCACCCGCAGGAGGTGCTTGCTTAGTGATGGATGGAGTGCCTGTTCTTCACCCAGTGGGGGAAGAAGGGAGGCTAGTTTAGTACACTGACCCCTTAGGAGAAAGGGGGGAAGGTACTGTCATAGGCGTACACCCTACCGGCTGCCAGTCTTGCCTGATGCCTGCAAGACTCGAGCTGATACCGGTTTTACGCGAAGGCTGTAGGACCTCGCGAAAGTGATGGGTGTAGCCCAACCCGCAGCTCTGCAGATGTCTGCCAGAGAGGCACCTCGAGCCAGTGCCCACGAGGAGGCTGTACTCCATGTGGCGAGAGCTCTCACCCAATGGGCGCGTCCATGATCCAGTGCGCCAATCTTTGTTTGAGACAGCCCTCCCTGCTGATCTCCAAAACAGACAAAGAGCTGCTCAGAGCTCCTGTGGCTCTGCGTGCGGTCCAAGCAGAGGCGCAATGCGCATACTGGACACAACACGGATGGGGTTGGGTCTTCCTCCCTGGTGGGGAGCGCCTGTAAGTTCACCACCTGGTGTAGGGGGAGTGGTGGCAACTTTGGGCACGTAGCCGGGCCGGGGTCTCATGATAGCATGAGAATCACCGGGCCCGAGTTCTAGGCAATCTGTATTTAGGTCCGCTACCCTCTTGAGTGCCATCCGGAGAGCCGACTTCATCATGAGGTGAGAAAGAGCGGCATCTCCGAGGGGCTCCAGGACCGCATCAAGGTCGCAAGAGGGTACGGAGCGCGGGTGAGGCAGTGCCTTCCCGCACCCCTTAGGAACCAATTGATCAGGTTGTGCTGTCCTAGAGACTTGCCAGCAGCTGGGTCGTGATGAGCGGCAATAGCGGCTACATACACGTTCAGTGTGGAAGGGGAGAGACAGCACGTTCCCAATCGAGTAACTCCGCTAGTCTTCTCTTCGAGAAGAGCACCAGGATGAGAAGAGGCACCACTTACAGGCGTATAGCCGCCTCGTGGCCAGGGCCCTAGCCTGAGTGATGGTCTTAGCCTCCGCAGGGGGTAGGCCACTCAGGATCTCCTCATCTCGTCCAGGGGCCAGCCATGGAGGTTCCAGAGGTCTGGCCTGGGATGCCATAACGTGCCCTTCCCCTGGGAAAGCAGGTCCTTCGTCAGGGGAATCGGCCGGGGGGGGAGCTGTCATCAAGAGCATTAGCTAGTACACTTGATGCTAGCACACTTATGGCACAACTAGTACACTTGGTGCTCCTCTTCCCTGACCTTGCACAGGGTCTGTGCAATGAGGCTCACTGGGGGGAAGGCGTACTTCCGCTTGTCCCAAGGCCAGCTGTGCGCTAGAGCATCTGTGCCGAGGGGGGCCTCGGATGGGAGTACCCTAGCGGGCAATGGGTGATGTCCAGGGAGGCGAACAGGTCTACCTGAGCCCGCCCGAACTGTACCCAATGAGCTGGACTGCACGGGGGTGGAGTCGCCACTCTCCGCGAGGCGTCAACTGACAAGAGAGCGCATCGGTTGTCTGGCTCAGGTCGCCTGGGATATGTGTGGCTCGCAGGGATCTGCTCACCTGCGGACTCCACAGGAGGAGGCGTCGGGCGAGTCGTGTAAGCTGCCGTGAGCGAACGCCACACTGGCCGTTGAAATATGCTACGGAAGTTGTGCTGGCCGACCGGCCCAGCACGTGCTTGTCCTGCACGAGAGGTTGTGTCCTCTTCAGTACAAGCAGCAGCCAACAACTCCAGGCAGTTTATATGCCAACGCAGGCGGAGGCCCGTCCATCGACCCAACACTGCGTGCCCTTTGCACACGGCACTCCAACCCTGCAGGGAGGCGTCTGTCGTCACCACGATGTGCCTCGAAACCTGCAGAAAGGTCATTGAAGACCGGAGGTTAGGGTGCGTCGCAGAGAGGCGTGATGACCATACGTCTGCTGCCGGTTAGCCACACTCTCCAGGGAACCTGACTCTGTAGCCAGTGCTGGAGCGGTCTCATGTGCATCAACCCGAGGGGGATCTTCCCCGCCAAGGATGCCATGTTCCCCACGAGCCTCTGAAAAAGTTTCAGGGGGACTGCTGATCAGGCAGTTCAACACTGACTGAGCGCATTCTGTAGTCAGTCGCGCTGTAATGGAGACAGAGTTGAGTTCCATACCGAAAAAGAGGATGCTCTGCACAGAGAGAGCTTGCTCTTTTCTCGGTTGACCTGTGGTCCCAACCGATCTAGGTGCCGGAGCACTAGGAACCTGTGTGTACACAACAGATCTCGCGAGTGTGCCAAGATGAGCCAGTCGTCGAGATAGTTTTGTACCCGCACACCTCTCTCCCCGAGGGGAGTGAAGGCGGCTTCCACCATCTTCGTGAAGACTCCTGGGGACAGGGACAGACCGAAAGGGAGGACTCTGTACTGATATGCCCGCCTTCGAAAGCGAGACATGAAAGTAAGCGTCCTTCAGGTCGATTGCCATGAACCAATCTTGACATCTGTTAGACGCCAGGATGCGCTTCTGCGTGAGCATCCTGAATGGCAGCTTGAGTAGGTGCCTGCTCAGGGTACGCAGATCTAGCAATCCCCCCTTTTTGGGGGATGATGAAGTCGTGAGAACATCTCGGCTAGAGGGACGAGCACGATCGGTTGCCAGAGGGGTGGCGACCCTGGCCCGAAGCACGGGAGCATCCTTGCCTCTGACTGAGGTTGAGAGGATGCCCTGGCGAGTTGGATCGAGTAGCCGAGACGGATCGTATCCTTTCACCATGACGGTTTGGGAAGCTCTTGTCAGGCTCCCAGGGACCGAGACAGGGGCTAGGGATACGATCTGCTTCATCGACCTCTCAGGGGGTGGTTCGATGGCGGGCAGTGTGAATCCCTCGCCGTGGGGAGCCCCCGGGGAGGAGATCGGCTCTGCTGACTTACCTGCCTGGCGATGATGTAACACAACGCACTGTCGATTGAGATTGCTGAGGGCTGCTGATTATCCTCGACATTGGGTCTCGCCGTGACGCAACGTCGAGTTGCCGAACACCGTCGTGTAGAGGGTGAGAGCGGCTGTGATAAACACCCAGAGAGAGAGGAAACTCTTGAGAGAGTGGGCTGTTGGGACGGGGCAGGAACCGTCCCGGATCGACCGCCCAGCGATGGAATGGCTGGGGTCGGGCCCGATGGTATTCTCGATCTCCCTGGGGTCTTCCCATGAGGGCCGCTTCTGCCTTCGCCGCGGCTGCTGACGGGGCGATGGTCTCCTCTTCGGTGTCTCTTCTGGGGGAGCCGCCTGAGTGGGGGATGCCGGAGCCGGAGGGCGTCGAAGAGGACCAGGGCTGCTGGGAAGCAGACGGTGCACCGGATCTCGCCGGCCAGAAGGCGGCCGAGTCACGGCGGGCGAGGATATGCTTGAAAGCCTCTGTCTGCTTCCTTACTGTCATGAACTGCTGCTCGACAGTATCACCAAACAGCCCCCCCCTTGCTAGATGGTTTCGTCGAGAAAGCGGACCTTCTCGGCGTTACTCATCTGTGCAAGGTTCGGCCAGAGGTGTCTCTCATGGACCACAAGTGTGGACATCACCCGACCCAGGGCCCGCGTGGTCACCTTGGTCGCCCGTAGAGCGAGGTCGGTGGCGGCGCGGAGTTCCTGCGTAAGCGCTGGGTCGGTCTTACCCTCGTGGAGCTCTCTCAACGCCTTGGCCTGGCAGGATGGCCATAGCGTGGAGAGAGGAGGCAGCTTGGTCTGCAGCAATGTAAACTCTCGACACCAGAGATGCCGAAACCCTACATGCTTTGGACGGGAGTCTAGGTCGAGCCCCCCAGGTGGCCACCACCTGCGAGTACGAGTAGACCGTGGCGGCACACTCTACCTGGGGGACATCGAAGTATCCTCTAGCTGTCTCACCCTCGAGGGAAGAGAGGGTGACAGAATTTGTTTGACGTGGACGAAAAGGGGGCGTTCCAGGTCTTACTAAGTTCCTCATGCATTTCCGGTAAACACGGCACTGGGGGCTGGCGCGGCTTGGAGCCGCCCTCAAACCCGAGGCACCATGTATCCAGCCGCGAGCACCGGGAGAGGCAGTGCGGGCACTGCAACCCAATGCTCACGGCGGCCAGGGAAAAAAAACTCGAACACTTCTGGCACTGCCGAGATGCCCAGGGGAAGTCACCGCAGGAAGGGACAGTCCGCTGCACCGCGTCGAAAAATCCAGCAGAAATTCGGCGTAGAGTTGAAGTCTTGAAGTCGATCGTGTGTGAAGGCTCCGAAGAACAAAATGTGAATGAATGCAGCACACCGTCTCCCTTTTATACCCGGACATCCGGGGCAGAGCCCGGCATGCAAATTTCATTCGCCAATTTCATTGGCCTTTTCTAAACTAGTCAGAAGTTGATGGGTTCTCAAGAGCAAAACCCATCTGTCGGCTCGACACAACGTCGAGAGACTGACAGAAAGGGAACAACATGGCGACATGTCAACAACATTCCATGCAAGAGTACCCGTGCTGTTTGTAGATATAAATAGCTAATTCTACGATAAGAAAAACATAATGCTTCATTATGTCAGCTCTTTATACACCTCTGAAGACATAGTTATGTATATTATTGCATTTATGTAAATAAGTCCTCCAAAAAACTACACAATGGTCCTTTAAGGTTTGAACAACTTAATTCACGTCAGTTTCTAGAGTTATCCATTTTTAAACATTTAAACATTAAAATGGTCTTTTCTGTTCTGTTTCTTTATCAAAACTTCATCACAGCATTTGTTGCTGCATCAGTATAGAAGCACCCATTTGAATATGCGTATCAGTAAGGAATGTGTCATGATATACAGTATTGCTGAATTGATATTTGATATCAGGCTGCCCTATTTAAAGATTTGTTCAATGTACCCCTTTGATACTTTGAGCACCTCCCCCTTTTAAGGTCTTTGCACGTCCCTGGCCTTCTTGTAAAACCTCCCGCCATTTTCATTTTGCTAGCTTTTATTGCCGTAATGTACACTCTTTTGTTGTTAAAGGAATACTGTAGTACACCTTCAAAATGAAAAGTATCATTTACTCACCCTGTTGCCATTATAATAATTTGTTACATTAATATAGCTCTTTTCTGGGTACTCAAAGCGCTTTACATGGAAGAGGGGAATCTCCTAAAGCACCACCAATGTGCAGCATCCACCTGTATGATGCGACGGCAGCCATATTGCGCCACAACGCCCACCATACACCATCTTATTATAAACCTGTGTGACTTTCTTCTGCAAAACACAAAATTTTGCAAAATGTTGGTAACCAAAAACCGTTGGTTCCCATTGACATCTATTGTATGGACACAAAACCAATGCAAGTCAATGGGTACCAACATTTTTCTGTTACCAACTTTTTTCAAAATATCTTGTTCCCTTTCTGTCGGTCTCTCGACGTTGTGTCGAACCGACAGAATGGGGTTTGTCTTGAGAACCTATCATCTTCTGAGTATTTAGAAAAGGCCAATGAAAATTGGCGAATGAAATTTGCATGCCGGGCTCCTCCCCGGATGTCCGGGTATAAGAGGGAAGCCGGCGTGCTCATTCATTCACCTTTTGTTCTTCAGAGCCTACGCATCTGGTGAGCTTCTCTACGATCTGGATGATCTTTCTTTCTGCTGGAATCTACAACGTGGACAGCGGACGGTCCCTTCCTGCAGTGACTCTCCCCTGGGCGTCTCGGCAGTTCCGGAGGTGTTCGAGCAAATTTCCTTTTCTAAAAGAGCAAATTTCTCCAGCGTGGCTTGTCCCGCTGTTCTCATGGGTGCAACACACTCATCGAGGAGGGGGACGGACACAATGCCTGCTTCCAGTACGCTGGGGCAGACGTTGTGAATACGTCCTGCCCGCACTGCGGGCGGTGACGATTCAGACGTTGCATCACAGGTGGCTGTGTTCCCACGGGACTCAGCCACCACCTCGTTTGCTCCCCGTTCCGTGGCGGCAGGACTACGGCCCTGCCGTCCGCTATGGCAAGCAGCGAGGGTGAGATGAGGATTACTGTGAGCGATAATCCGCCAGCCACGGCTCACGGACCGTTCACACCTCGTTTCGCTCGTCTGACCGTTCCCCAAAAAAGATGGTCCGCCATCTTATTCCTCAATCACGTATTCGGACACGATGCGTGATGATGAGAGGTCTCTTGCAGCATCGGGGGGTGACGTACTGCCATCCGACTCCGACGATTCTTCGGGCTCCCTCCCTCGGGGGGTCGAGCCCAGGAAAAAGCGGATGTCGAGATGTCGGCCATGCTTTCCCGTGCCGCCGTGAGTGTTGGGTTGCAGTGCCCGCACTGCCTCTCCCGGCGTTCGCGGCTGGCTACATGGTGCCTCGGGTTTGAGCGCGGCTCCAAGCCGCGCCCGCCCCCAGTGCCGTGTTTACCGGAAGTGCATGAGGAACTTTGCAAGACCTGGAACGCCCCTTCCGGCACGTTTCACGTCAAACAAAGTTCTGTCACCCTCTCTTCCCTCGAGGTTGAGACAGCTGGAGGATGCGTCGGTGCACTCGTGCCCGTAGGGGGCGGCCACCTGGGGGGGCTCGACCTAGACTCCCGTCCAAAGCATGTGGTGTCTCGGCATCTCTGGTGTCGAGAGCTTACATTGCGGCGGACCAGGCTGCCTCCTCTCTCCACGCTATGGCTCCTGCCAGGCCAGGGCGTTGAGAGAGCTCCACGAGGGTAAGACCGACCCAGCGCTTATGCAGGAACTCCGCGCCGTCACCGACCTCGCTCTACGGGCGACCAAGGTGACCACAGGGGCCCTGGGTCGGACGATGTCCACACTTGTGGTCCATGAGTAACTCCTCTGGCCGATACTTGCGCAGATGAGTAACGCTGAGAAGGTCCGCTTTCTCGACGTACCCGTCTCGCAAGGGGGGGCTGGTTGGTGTTACTGTGGAGGGTTCTCGACAGTAAAAAGCAGTCCTCCGTGCCGCAACTCGGCCGCCTCGGCCGTCGAGTCCCGTGCACTGTCTGCTTCCCAGCAGCCTTGGTCCTCTTCAACGCCCTCCAGTGACCTGGAGGAGACAGCGAAGAGGAGACCATTGCCCCATCAGCAGCCGCGGGCAGCGGCTGTCATGGGATCACCTCAGGGGGATCGAGGCTACCATTGGGCCCGACCCCAAGGGATGGTTTCTGCCCTGTCCCTCCATCTGCTGGCCCCCTCTGGGGGGTTGGCACCCACTTACTCTCAAAAAGGAGAGTTTCCTCTCTCTCTGGGTTACCTCAGCCGATCTCACCCTCTGCACGACGGTGAACGGCAAACTCGACGTTGCGTCATGGCAAAGCGCAATGTCGAGTATAAACACCAGCCCTCAGCACTCTCAGTCAGACAGTGCGTTGAGCTGCGCAGTCTCCAGGCAGGAAATATGGCAGAGCCGATCTCCTCCCCGGGGGGCCTCCCCTGGCAAGGAATCCGTACTGCTTGCCATCGAACCACCCTCCGCGGGGGCGATGAAGCAGATCAACCTCTAGTCCCCTGTCACAGTTCTGGGAGCCCCCAGACTGTCAGGCGGGTTGAGGAAGACGATCCGTCTCGGTTACGCGATTCAGTCGCTACACGTCCGCCAAGTTCCGGGACGTCCTTTTACCTCAGGCAAAGGCAGGGATGCCCCCGTACTTCGGGCGGAGGTCGCCTCCCTTCTGGTGAAGGGAGCGATCGAGCCCGTCCCACTGGCCGAGGTGTTCAGCGGGTTTTACAGCCCGTACTTCATTGTCCCTAAGAAAGGCGGAGGGTTGTGCCCTATCTTGGGTCTGTGTGTTCTGAACAGGCACCTACACTAGCTGCCTTTCAGGATGGTCACGCAGAAGTGCATCCTGGCGTCCGTCAGGCGTCAGGACTGGTTCATGGCAATCGACCTGAAGGACGCGTACTCATGTCTCGATCCTCCCTCGACATCGGCCGTTCCGACGGTTCGCGTTCGAGGGACGGGCATATCAGTACAGGGTCCTCCCCTTCGGTCTGTCCCTGTCTTCATGAGTCTTTACGAAGGTCGTGGAAGCCGCCCTCCTTCCCCGTTGGGAAGGAGGTGTACGGGTACTAACTATCTCGATGACTGGCTCAAGTTTGGGCACACTCTCGAGATCTGTGATGTACACACAGGGACCTGGTGCTCCGGCACCTAGATCGGTGGGGCCACAGGTCAACTGAGATAAGAGCAAGCTCTCCCCGGGCAGAGCATCCTCTTTCTCGGTATGGAACTCGACTCTGTCCTCACGAGCGGCCCCGCTCACCCCCAGCGGGGGGTGCGAGGACTAGCGCGCCCGGTCAGTGTTGAACTGCCTGAGATCAGACAGTCAGCGGTCCCCCTGTAACAAGAGGCTCCTGGGATTCATGGCATCCTCGGCGGGGGTGGCCCCCCCTCGGGTCGATGCATATACGACCACTCCAACACTGGCGGCAGAGTCAAGTTCCTTGTAGAGCGTGGCACACCGGCAGCAGGCGTTGGTCACACGCTTTTCTGCCGACACACCCTAAGGGGTGCCGTGTGCAACGGGCGAGCAGTGTCAGGCGGTGGACGGGCCCCCGCCTGCTTTGGCATTCAACTGCCTAGAGTTGTGGGTTGTGCTACTTGCATTGAGGAACTTCCTCTCATGCAGGGAGCACGTGCTGGTCCGGTCGGACAGCACAGCTGCTGTGGCGTTTTCTTTCACTCACAGCAGCTAACATGACTCGCCCGACGCCTCCTCCTCTGGAGTCCGCAGGTGATCAGCTCCCTGCGAGCCACTCACATCCCGGGCGTCCTGAACCAGACAGCCGTTGTGCTCTCTCGTCAGTTGACACCTTGCGGAGAGTGGCGACTCCCTCCCCGTGCAGCCGTCTCATTTGGGGGCAGTTTGGCCAGGCACAGGTGGTCCTGTTGCCTCCCCGAACTCCTCCCATTGTCCGCTTGGGTACTCCCTGTCCGAGGATCCTCGGCACGGATGCCCTAGCGCACAGATGGCCGCTGGACAAGCGGAAGTACGCTTCCCCCCAGTGAGTCTCATTGCACAGGGCCTGTGCAAGGCCAGGGAAGAGGAGCATCAAGTGGTACTAGTTACGCCCCTTCGGCCTAACCAGGACTTGGTTCTCGGAGCTGAGGCTCTGACAACAACTCCACCCTGGCCGCTCCCCCTGGCGAACAGCTTCCCCAGGGGAAGGGGCACGTTACAGCATCCCAAGCAAAACCTGGTCTCCATGTCTGGACGGGACGAGGAGATCCTGAGTGACCCACCCCCAGTCCGGTTGGGACGTCACTCAGGCTAGGGCTTCGGCCACTGGGCGGCTATACGCCCATAGGGGGCGCCTCTTCTCGTCCTGGTGCTCTTCTCACCGAGAAGACCCGCGGAGTTGCTCGGTCGGGTACGAGCTGTCCCGTCCTCAAGAGAGTGGGGGAGTAACATCTCCCCCTCCACCCTGGGAATGTATGTAGCCGCTACGGCCGCTCATCATGACCCAAGTGCTGGGTAGCCTCTGGGACAGCACGGCCTGGTCATTATGTTCCTAAGTTGCGCGAGAGGGTGACCACCTTTCCGCGCTCCGTACCCTCTTGCGCCCTAGGTGGCGGGCCCCAAGAGGCCCCGCCCCCTTCGAGCCTCTCGGGATTGCTGCTCTTTCTCAGTCTTGATAAAGACGGTTTTCCACATGGCGCTCACCTCCAAGAGGGTAGGGGATCTGCAAGCACCCTCCGTGTCCACAGATTGCCTAGAACTCGTGGCCGGGATTCTCACGTTATCTTGAGACCCTGCCCCGGCTACGTGCCCAAGGTTCCCACCACTCTCTTGAGAGACCAGGTGGTGAACCTGCAGGCGCTCCCCACCGGGGAGGAAGACCCAACATATCCGTGTTGTGTCCAGTACGCGCACGGCGCCTCTACTTGGACCACACGCAGAGCCCAGAAGCTCTGAGCAACTCTTTGTCTGTTTCGTACGTCAGCAGGAGGGCTGTCTCCAAACAGGGGCTGGCGCACTGGATCGTGGATGCCCTCGTTAGGGCATACCAATCTCTTTTCCTGCCCGTTGGGGGTGAGGCTCACCTCTCGTGGCTGGTTCAGGGCGCCTCCCTGGCAGACATCTGCGGAGCTGCGGGTTGGGCTATGCCCAACAACTCCGTGAGGTTCTAATACCTACGCGCGGAACCGGTGTCAGCCCGCATCCTGGCAGGGTGTGGGACCGGCAGCCGGTAGGGCATACGCCTGCGGAAGCCCTTCCCCCTCCGGGGGGAGCAGTGGCGATCCCGCCTCACTTCTTTCCCTCGGGTAAAGAACAGGCATTCCATCCATCACTAAGCACCCTTCCAGGGGACAGGCTGGGCAGAGCAGCCCTGCCCCTTTAGGCCGGGGAACAGTTGAGTTATTTCCTTTTTTTTTTTTTCTGTTCTTTTTTCTCCAGACGTGGTAACCCCCCCTCCGTGGGCTGTTCCGTCTGATGTATCCTCATGAATGGTTCCCACCTTGGCAACCCATGACCTCCCCAGGTGGACTCCCACCTTGCGGTTAACTCCTGCAGTCCGCACATTCCTCCCATGAGTTCTCCCCTGATGGTGAGACCATGTGGTGTCTCCACTAATTCCTCCCTACGGTAGGTAGTGGCCTCTGCAGCGTTTTTCCCCCCCCAGGGGGGAATAATGCTTACCCAGTGGCCCGTACGGTGCCGGGCGGCTTCTCGCCATTTAGAGAATCATGCCTCCTCCCGTGACGGCCGGCGTTAGGGGGCTTCCCAACTTTTTGTGGAAAGCTCTGGGTTCCCCTTCCTCTCCACTGGAAGGTCATAATTTCGCACTAGCGTGTTCATCTGACTCGCCCAGGCCAGTCAACGTCGCTCCGCAGAGATTGTGACGCGGCTCAGTGCTGTGGCGTTTTCCATAGGAACCCCATTCTGTCGGTTTGACACAACGTCGAGAGACCGACAGAAAGGGAACGTCTTGGTTACGGATGTAACCTCGGTTCCCTGATGGAGGGAACGAGACGTTGTGTCCCTCATGCCACAACACTGGACGCCCACCCCAGCGGTCGGGGGAGGATGCTTAGGCTCCTCAGACCAAAGGTGAATGAATGAGCACACCAGCTTCCCTCTTATACCCGGACATCCGGGGAGGAGCCCGGCATGCAAATTTCATTCTCCAATTTTCATTGGCCTTTTCTAAATACTCAGAAGATGATAGGTTCTCAAGACAAACCCCATTCTGTCGGTTCGACACAACGTCTCGTTCCCTCCATCAGGGAACCGAGGTTACATCCGTAACCAAGACGTTTTGTGTTCTGCAGAAAGAAAGTCATAATGGTTTGAAATGACAAGAGGGCATGTACATTAATGACAGAATTTTCATTTTAAATGTGAACTATCCCTTTAAGATTGACTAAGATTATATTTGTTATTATTGGTGTTGGTTTTGTATGACTTTTTCCCCTGTCCCTGACTGTTTAAACGCCTTTTTTACAAAGCTCATCACTCTGAAAAGCGAGGTGTGCTATGATTGACCAGTTAACCAGTGCGTAGTGGTTGGTCGAATACTGCAAGTGTGTGACGGAAATGTAATGCCTCTTACCATATTTGGAAAATCAGGTTCCAAAGCAATTGTACTGACATGTACGCCCACCTTACTTGCGTATACATTTGGGCAGTCTTAGTCAAATCATACCATGAACTGACGTAGATTTGTGGGGGGGGGGTTACACGAAGAGTTTCAGGCAGGTCTGGGTAAACATTCGCATTGAGATAGAATGCATCTTTTGTTCCGACACTTGCAATTGTATGTGTCTAATACATGCATGGGCAACTTATGACACGCCAAAGACACAGAAAAACACGTATTTGCGCCATATGACCCCTTTTAGATATGTCAGTGCAAGTTGTTTTTGATCAAGACACCTCTAACATTTAAGCTTGTCACGGTTCTCAGGGTGAGACACAGAGACAAGGACAGAGGACCCAAATGCAGACAGCGGGTAAGGGGTTACCGGCTGGATGGCCGGCCGGCCGGACAGGACATGGCGCCGGCTGGAAGGCCGGCTGGACTGGACATGGCGCCGGCTGGAAGGCCGGCTGGACAGGACATGGCGCCGGCTGGATGGCCGGCTGGACAGGACATGGCGCCGGCTGGATGGCCGGCTGGACAGGACATGGCGCCGGCTGAATGGCCGGCTGGACAGGACATGGCGCCGGCTGGATGGCCGGCTGGACAGGACATGGCGCCGGCTGGATGGCCGGCTGGACAACACGTGGCGCCGGCTGGATGGCCGGCTGGGAGACCGGCTATCACCGACTGGGCAGGCCTGGATGTCGACACAACAGGACAGGATGTCGGTGGCTGGGCAGCGCTCTCCGGCAGCTGGGCAGCATCTCTGACGGCTGGGCAGCGCTCTCTGGCAGCTGGGCAGCAAACAAGGACAAACACACACAAACAGTCGACTCGACAGGCCTGGGCACCAGCTGGGAGACCGGCAGGGATCTTCAGCTGGAACAGGACACCGGCGGCCTCAACCCTGGAGGGGAATCCGACGACCTCAACCCTGGAAGGGAGCCCGGAGGTCTCGATCCTGGACGGAGTTCCGGCAGTCTCGACCCCGGAAGGGAGTCCTGCGGTCCCGACTCTGGAATGGAGTCCAGCGGCCTCTACCCTCCAAGGGAGTCCGGCGGATTCAACCCTGGAAGGGAGTCCGGCGGCATCGACCCCTCCCGCTGAGATCCCTTTGTCTGCTGGGTCCAGAATGGCTGGATCATTCTGTCATGAATGATGGGTGGTGAGAGACACGGAGACAAGGACAGAGGACCCAAATGCAGACAGCGGGTAAGGGGTTAACACAAACTTTAATAATAACTAAAAATACAAAACAAGGACCCACGTGGGGGAACATAACAAAACATAGCAACACGGACAGGAACTAACTAGACTGAAAATAATAACATTTGACATGAACACTGTAAACTAAACTAACTACACAACAAGAACTCACCACAAAGACAAACACGACGCAACAGAACAATGATCCATCACGAGACATAAGACACAAGGGCATTATAAAGGGGACAAATCAAGAGGAAGCAGGTGCGGGGCATGAACTAATTAGCAAACAATAACGAGGAGACGAAAGGGCGGGAACAGAGACGCCACACCGGAGAGTGGAAGACCAACAGGGACAAAACGTCACTCTCCACATAAAACAAGAGGTTCTATCATGGTTCTGCCACTAGGTCAAGAGAAGCAAGACAAGGTGGGGCAGAACCATGACAGAAGCCCCTCCTTAACTCTCCACATAAAACAAGAGGTTCTATCATGGTTCTGCCACTAGGTCAAGAGAAGCAAGACAAGGTGGGGCAGAACCATGACAAAGTTAGTCTAGAACTACAGTGTAAAAAATGTTTCTGTGTCATAGTAGATTTTATTAAATGAACTGAGTAAACTATTCTTAATAAAATTGTGTTCTTGATTTTGAACTAAAATTTGACTTAAACTTATGGAAAAAAATCTTAGAATTGTATTACCTCACAGAAGGTAATAAAATGTTTCAAATTAATATTTAATAACTTACTTATGAGGTATGTAGCCGTGTAATAAACAGGGTAATACAGCATCAGAGTTCATTCTCACAACCGGATGGTTGACTTGTACAACGGCTAATTGACTTTACACTACGATGACAGGGGATGGCGGCAGTGTGTAAATCGAGTTACTCCTCCCACTTCTGGGAGTTTTCCTTAGATTTGTAATCCTGTGCGAATTGGCCATTAATATTTCCAGTTTCCTGTGGTAAAATTATTTACCCCACCTCCCTGTAAAACGAATCCCGTCTGAATAGCGCTTTTCTGATTTTAAATCTGTGATTTTTTTTACTGCTTTTTAAATGTATGATTACTGCTCCAGCAGTAAAAGTGGAAACCAAGGATAACCAGATGTGATGCTATTTATAGGCGATTGTAGAATGAGATAAGGAGGGGCCATTGCCTTGGTTTAAATTACGAATTTCTCTGGATTTATGCATTGTTGGAAACATCTGGGAGAAGATAAGTATACGCAAGTGAACAAAATATATAACACTTTGCTAGTGGTCTCTGGATATTTTAACTCCTTCCTCACCAATGACGATTTATCTTATCAATAAACGAACAACTCTTTCCAGCCAAAAACGAGATTTTACAGCAATCCATGTTTACGCTATTATGCGGTAGGTGGTGCTGTTACCCACCTTATAAAACAGCAGCATAAACGGATCCAAAAGCAGTAAATAATCTGTGTATGTTTGAATCATCGTTCTGAATCTGATCGGAAACAAGTATTTTACAAAAATGCGGTTATCTCAGCTTTTTGTTCAAAATGTGTTTTGTTTTGTTTAAAAGAAGAGGCTCTGATCTTTCATTTGATATATTGTATATTTATATATGTAAAGAAAATTTTTCTGGAATCCATTCAAAAAGAATTGCTGGCAGGGAAAGAGTTACAGTAATGCAAAGAATTGTATACATTGTCCCTTTAAAAAAATACAAAAAGGGTCCATAAGTGGAGCAAGAATACTAAGAACAGCACAGCAGAAAGCCACACGGCTCGTAGACAGCCTCAATTTTCCTGTGTCAATACAGGGGCTTTATGAGGGTCAGTGCTTTCAGAGCATGCTGCACACACAGATCCAAATACAAAATGGGAGTTGCTCAGCCACCTGACAAAAAAACCCCACTCGCATTATAGAAGTAAACTAGGCTAACCTTCACGTCTTTGTTCAATAACTTACACTGGCTGAGATTAGTAACTCAGATGTTTCTTTCCCTAAGTCCAGAGACATAAAAAAGTTCCACAACATGAAATTTTATTGGATTTAATTTGTTATTATGTGGCACAGTGTGGTGTAACTGTTGTGCTATAGTTCACCCATACTTCACGTCACCAAAATGAAAAAAAAATAGGGATGTCATTATTAAGATTCATCACACTGGCATAAAGGGTGACATAAATTGTGTCTTGTATGCAAAACTTTGCCAGCTCACTGGTCCAAATGGGGTACACACAGATGCCCATAGCTTCTTTGATCTGATTTTAGCCTAAACTATTGCTTCATTAGACTAATGGTTTCAAATCTCACATTTCAGCATAACCAACAATAAAACCAATGTTTGTAGCCTGGCTGTGGTAAAGAGATCTATTAATGTGACCCCAGTGCCCTTTGATTGCCCCTTTGATAACCCTTCCTTGCCCATGACATTTTTTAATGCAGAAAACTTAATAATATTAACAAAATCTTGCTATACCTAATTTCTCAGCTATTTTTTATTTTATTTTATTATTTTACATATTGCTGAATAAATTGTGTTTAAATAATATGCATACAGTCAGTGTTACCAGATTGGGCGGGTTCTGAATTTGATTGTGCGGGTAATAATTGGCTTGGGCGGGTGGACAAAATTTGGGCGGATTTGGGATCAGTTTGGCGGATTTGAAACATGTACATTCTATATTATTTAACAAAACCCAAGTGTGTGTGTACTCCATCCAATTAGTAATCGTGACGTTACTAAACACGCCCACTGACGAGGTTGCAGGCAGCTCGCAGGCTAGCCCGCGCCTTTTAGCCAATCACGAGTGATAGTTTGCCACCGCCAAAGACAAGTTTTGCAACCGCCAAAAAATAAGAAGCAGCCAGCACTCAGCGGGAAATATAAACAGTCAATATGCCGAAGTGATTCTGAAAAGTTGCGTTCAGCTGTGTTCTTCAGCATCCTGTCAAGTTACAACCGACACCCTGTTACTGTTCTGCATTAAAGGTAGGCTTAAGATGTCCCTCTCTCTGTCTGCCTGTCTCGTTCTTACTTACACACCTGTTTATAATGAGTAAAATGTAGTAATAATAATAGTTAAAATAATAATATTTGAAGTATAAAATATAATTTCAATACACATTGTTGAACTCGTTATTAACGAATTGGTATGTGAATGATCTTCAAATCTACACTGTAAAAGTGCATTGTGTGTGGTGTGAGGGCGGGGACATGGGCCATAGATGTGAACGTCTTATGTTGTCATTTTGTTACTGTGGTTCCGTTGCTGCTGGTGTATGTCGCTAGCCATAGCATGGTACATTAATTGTGGCATTTAAAATAGCTAAATATTGATCAAATTTAACCAAATATTAATCAAATATTTTGGGCGGTTTTGTGTGCGTTTGGGTGGGTTTTGGACCATTTTGGGGCTGGAAACCTTCAACTCTATCTGGCAACACTGCATACAGTACACATGTGTTCCGTTCACATTATATTGGGATATTACCAGTGGTGTAGTCCTAACAAAAAAAGTGGTGTACTATCTTAAACAACCATTACCCCTTACCCACGACCCCAAATGGCCAAAAAAGATAGAAGTCAGTGTGCTTGTTTTTTTCCAGTAACATGCCAATTAGTACAGTTAAATATGCCACCTATTAATATGTATACTTAATTCTTTGATTATGAAGTTATAGAACTGGGCAAAAAACAGGTCTATGCCAGTACTGTTGACTACAATACAATATGTTTTACTAAGCATCATATGTTTTTAACACATCACATACACAAGATTACGTAAAAACATATGCAAGATTTTACTTGGTACAGAATACAAATGTAACTTGCCATCTCTGTGTGAAAACTTGTGTGGAAGATATAAATGTATGAAGTATAGGCCTATGTTGTGGTGAAAATACTTTATTTTAAACGTAGAATAAACGTAACGAGGAGGTTTAAAACAACTGTAAAGGGAATGAGGATACAGAGAAAACGTAAGGTTAAGGATTCTGATTTGTGAGGTTGTAAATAATATAGGGCTACGGAAGTGTCATGGTCCAGGTCAGGTCGGAGCATTATCGGGCATGGGGTTTGTTTTGTTTTCTGTCGAGCACGTGGTAGTCGCCAGCTGACGGCTGACCGCGTGCTCGGTGTCTACGTCATAATCCCCAACCTCCTGTGTCTGTAAGTCTCCTGCACTGGTGTTTTCCACTCCACATCACACACCTGTATTCACTTTGCCCATCTAGCGTATCCATTCCCCTAATTGCCTCACACCTGATAATCCTTCTCTCGTTATGTTCCCATTAAATACCCTCATTGTCTCTTGTCTGACCGTTGCTTGTGATAGCCAGTTCAGACTGCCCCAGACGTAGTTGCGACTCGTCTGACGAAGTTGTAATTTCCCCTTAGTCAGATCATAATCTTAGATCCAGTTCTGTCTTGTCTTGTCAAGTGTGTAGCTTACCTTCTCCTGTTACCTCAGCTGTGCTGTTCTTGTCTCCGGCAGCTCTCGTTGGCGCTCCACTCGGTTACCTCCGGCTTCAGGCAGCTCCCCGCTGGAGGAATCCCGATTATCTCCCTCTGCAAGGCCGTCCGCCGAACTCTCTACACGGGTCCCGGGACGAGTGAGGTCCCCAGGTGCATCCGTACACCACCTATCGCCAGAGACCTATCCTCTGCCCTAGCCGCCGTGTTCAACCCCTCTGGGGTTTTCAAGTTCTCACCGCCGCGGGCGGTAACGTTCGCGGTTGGGTTTTGTCTGTGCCATTGCTGCTTGTAAGAAATAAAACCTTCGGAATACACCGCACTTGGGTCGTCCTGTGTTTCTGTCATGACAGGAAGTGCTTTGTTCCCTTTCTGTCGGTCTCTCGACGTTGTGGCGAACCGACAGATGGGGTTCGTCCTTGAGAACCAATCACATCCGACTTCTTAGAAAAGGCCAATGAAAATTGGTGAATTAAATTTGCATGCCGGACTCCGCCCCCGGATATCCGGGTATAAAAGGGAGACGGCGTGCCTCATTCATTCACCTTTTGTTCTTCGGAGCCTTCGCTCATGATCAACAGACTTTGCTACAAGACTGCTGGCTCTACGACGTGGTGCAGCGGACTGTCCTTTCCTGCAGCGACTTCCCCTGGGCGTCTCGGCGGTTCCAGAAGTGTTCGAGTTTTTTTCTCTAAAAGAGCAAATTTCTCCAGCGTGGCATGTCCCGCTGTTCTCTTGGGTGCAACACACTCATCGAGGAGGGGGACGGACACGATGTCTGCTTCCAGTACGCTGGGGCAGATGTTGTGGATACGTCCTGCCCGCACTGCGGGCGGCTGACGATTCAGACGTTGCGTCACGGGTGGCTGTGTTCCCACGGGACTCAGCCACCACCTTGTCTGCTTCCCGTTCCGTGACGGCAGGACTACGACCCTGCCGCCCGCTACGGCGAGCAGCGAGGGTGATATGAGGATTAGTGTGAGCGCTAATCCGTCAGCCACTGGCTCGCGGACCGTTCGCACCTCGCCTTGCTCGTCTGACCGTTCCCCATAAGACGGTCCGCCGTCTTATTCCTCAATCACGTATCGGACACGGTACGTGATGATGAGATGTCTGTTGCAGCATCGGAGGGTGACTTACTGGCATCAGACTCCGATGATTCCTTGAAGCTCCCTTCCTCGGGGGGTCGAGATCAGGAAGAAGCGGATGTCGAAATGTCAGCCATGCTTTCCCGGTGCACCGGCTGGATACACGGGTGCCGTGTTTCCCCGGAAGTGCATGAGGAACCTAGTACGACCTGGAACGCCCCCTTCGGCGCATACACGTCAACTAGTTCCATCACCCTTTCTTCCCTCGATGGTGGGGCAGCTAGAGGATACGTCAATGTCCCCCCGGGGCTCGACCTAGACTCCCGTCCAAAGCACGTAGGCTTTTCGGCATCTGAGGTGTCGAGAGCTTACTCTGCTGCGGGCCAAGCTGTCCCCTCTCTCCATGCTATGGCCTTCCTGCAGGCCAATGGGCGGAGAGAGCTCCACGAGGGTAAGACCGACCCAGCGCTTATGCAGGAACTCCGCAGCTTCACCGACCTCGCTCTAGGGCGAACAAGGTGAACCCAGGGCCCTGGGTCGGGTGATGTCCACACTTGTGGTCCAGGAGAGACACCTCTGGCTGAACCTTGCACAGGTGAGTAACTCTGAGAAAGTCCGCTTTCTCAATGCACCCATCTCGCAAGGGGGGGCTGTTTGGTGATACTGTCGAGTTCGACAGTTAGGGAGCAGACAGAGGATATCACGTATGTCCTCCCCAGCCATGACTCGACCGCCCTCTGGCCACCGAGATCCCATGCACCGTCTGCTTCCCAGCAGCCCTGGTCCTCTTCGAGACATCGAAGAGGAGACCACCACCCCATCAGCAGCCGCGGTGAAAGCCAATGCGGCCCTCATGGGAAGACCCTAGGGAGTTCGAGAATACCTTTCTAAAAGTTTTCTCCCTCTCTGGGCGTTTATCACAGCCGCTCTCACCTTCTACACGACGGTGTTCGGCAACTCGACGTTGCGTCACGGCGAAACCCAATGTCGAGGATAATCAGCAGCCTACGCACTCTCAATCGACGGTGCTTTGTGCCACATCATCGTCTGGGTATTATCACAGCCGCTCTCACCCTCTACACGACGGTGTTCGGCAACTCGACGTTGCGACAAGACCCAATGTCAAGGATAATCATCAGCCTAAGCACTCTCATTCGATGGTGCGTTGTGCTACGTCTTCGCCAGACAGGTAAAACTGCAGAGCCGATCTCCTCCCAGGGGTCCCCCCCACGGCGAGGGATCCGTACTGCCAGCCATCGAACCACCCCCGGGAGGTCGATGAAGCAGAACGTACCCCTAGCCTCCCTGTCGGTCCCTGGGAGCCTGACAAGAGCTTCCCAAACTGTCATGGTGACTACGGGATACGGTCCGTCTCGGCTACGCGATCCAACTCCCCAGACGCCCGCCCAAGTTTCGCGGCATCCTCTTAACCTCAGCAGAGGCAAGGATGCCCCGTGCTTCGGGCCGAGGTCGCCACCCCTCTGGTGAGGAAGCGATCGTGCTCGTCCCTCTAGCCGAGATGTTCAACGGGTTACAGCCCGTACTTCATCGTCCCCAAAAGAGCGGGGGTCGCTAGATCTGCGTACCCTGAACAGGCACCTACTCAAGCTGCCGTTCAGGATGCTCACGCAGAAGCGCATCCTGGCATCTGTCAGATGTCAAGATGGATTCATGGCAATCGACCTGAAGGACGCTTACTCTCATGTCTCTTTCTCCCTCGTCATCGCCCGTTCCTACGGTTCGCTTTCGAGGGTCAGGCATATTAGTACAGAGTCCTCCCCTTCGGTCTGTCCCTGTCCCCACGAGACTTCACGAAGATCATGGAAGCCGCCCTCACTCCCCTCAGGGAGAGAGGTGTGTGGGTACTAAACTATCTCGACGACTGGCTCATTTGACACACTCGTGAGATCTGTTATGTACACACAGGGACCTAGTGCTTCGGCACCTAGATCGATTGGGACCACAGGTCAACCGAAAAGGAGCAAGCTCTCCTCTGTGCAGAGCATACTCTTTTTTGGTATGGAACTCAACTCTGTCTCCATTACAGCGCGACTGCGCTCAGTCAGTGTTGAACTGCCTGGAATATTTCAAGCAGTCAGCGGGAGGAGGCTCCTGGGTACATGGCATCCTCGACGGTGGTGATACCCCTCAGATTGATGCACATGAGACCGCTCCAACACTGGCTACAGAGTCGAGTTCCCTGGAGAGCGTGGCACACCGGCAGCAGGCGGATGGTGATTACGCTTTTCTGCCGATGTACCCTAACCCCTTGGTCATCAATGACCGTTTCTACGGACGGGGTCCTTCTCGGGCAGGCGAGACGTGTCAGGGTCTCCCTGCAGGGTTGGGGTGCCGTGTGCAACGCAGTGTCAGGGCGATGGACGGGTCCCCGCCTGCGCAGGCATATCAATTGCCTAGAGTTGTTGGATGTGCTACCCGCACTGAAGGGGTTACAACCTCTCGTGCAGAACAAGCATGTGCTGGTCCAGTCGGACTGCACAACTGCCGTAGCGTTTTTAACCGCCAGGGTGGCGTTCGCTTATGGCAGCTAACACGACTCGCCCGACGCCTCCTCCTGTGGAGTCCGCAGGGCCACACATATCCCAGGTGACCTGAACCAGACAGCCGATGTGCTCTCTCGTCAGTTGACGCCTCGCGGAGAGTGGCGACTCCACCCCCTCGTAGCCAGCTCATTGGGGACAGTCAGGGCGGGCTCAGGTAGACCCCTTCGCCTCCCTGGACACCACCCATTGCCGCTAAGGTACTCCCTGCCTCCCTGCCTCGGCACGGAGGCTCTAGCGCACAGCTGGCCGTGGGACAAGCGGAAGTACGTCTTTCCCCCAGTGAGCCTCATTGCACAGACCCTGTGCAAGGTCAGGGAAGAGGAGCATCAAGTGTACTAGTTGCGCCATACTGGCCCAACCGGACTTGGTTCTCGGAGCTAATGCTCTTGACGACAGCTCCCCCCTGGCTGATTCCCCTGACGAAGGACCTGCTTTCCCAGGGGAAGGGCACGTTATGGCATCACGGGCTAGACCTCTGGAACCTCCATGGCTGGCCCCTGGACGGAACGAGGAGATCCTGAGTGGCATAACCCCTGCGGCGGTTAAGACCACTACTCACGCTAGGGCCCTGGATACGCCTAGTGGTGCCTCTTCTCATCCTGGTGCTCTTCTCGAAGAGAAGACCCGCGGAGTTGCTTGATCAAGTGGGTGCAGTCCTTCCAGAGACTCGAGAATAATCTCTCCCCTTCCACACTGAACGTGTATGTAGCCGCTGTTGCCGCTCATCACGACCCAGTTGCTGGTAGTCTCTAGGACAGCACAACCTGATCATTTGGTTCCTAAGGGGCGCGGGAAGGCTACCACCTCACCCACGCTCCGTACCCTCTTACGACCTTGATGCGGTCCTGGAGCCCCTCGGAGATGCCGCTCTTTCTCACTTCACGATGAAGACAGCTCTCGGGAGGACGCTCAAGAGGGTAGCGGACCTACAAGCATTCTCCGTGTCCATAGATTGCCTAGAACTCGGGCCCGGTTATTCTCATGCTATCCTGAGACCCCGGCCCGGCTACGTGCCCAAAGTTCCCACCACTCCCCCGAGACACCAGGTGGTGAACTTACAGGCGCTCCCCACCGGGGAGGAAGACCCAACCCCATCCGTGTTGTGTCCAGTACGCGCATTGCGCCTCTGCTTGGACCGCACGCAGAGCCGCTGAAGCTCTGAGCAGCTCTTTGTCTGTTTTGGAGATCAGCAGGGAGGGCTGTCTCAAACAGAGATTGGCGCATTGGATCATGGACGCCGTCACTATGGCGTACCTGTCCTAGTTCGCCTACGCCCACTGGGTGAGAGCTCTCTCCACACGGAGTACAGCCTCCTCATGGGCACTGGCTCCAGGCGCCTCTCTGGCAGACATCTGCAGAGCTGCGGGTTGGGCTACACCCATCACCTTCGCGAGGTCCTACAGCCTTCGCGTAAAACCGGTCGGCGAGTCTTGCGGGCATCAGGCAAGACCGGCGACCGGTAGGCTGTACGCCTATGACAGTACCTGACCCTAGGGGGTCAGCGTACTACTAGCCTCCCTTCTTCCCCCACTGGGTGAAGAACAGGCACTCCATCCATCACTAGCAAGCACCTCCTGTGGGCGGGCTGGGCAGAGCAGCCCTGCCCCTTAGGCCGGGTATCAGCTGAGTTATTCGCAACATAGCTCTAACCCGACCTAGTGCTACCAGACGTTGTAACCCCCCAGCAGGGCGGTTCCGTCTGATGTATCATCATGCTGGTTCCCACCTTGGTAACCCATGACCTCCTTAGGTGGACCTCCACCTCGTGGTTAACTCCTTCAGTCCCCACTTTCTTCCCATGAGTTCTCCCCCATCGGTGAGACCATGTTGGTATCTCCACTAGTCTCCTCCCTGTGGTAGGAAGTGGTCTCTGTAGCGCATCCCCCGCTTGAGGAAGTAGCGCTTACCCAGTGGCCTTACGGTTCCGGGCGGCTTCTCGCTGTTAGAGAAACAAGGCCGATGCCTGTGAGGCCGAAGGTAGGGGCCTTCCCACCTTTCAAGAAAGCTCTGGGACCCCCTACCTACCCACTGGTAGGTTACAATTTCGCGGTAGCGTCACGGCTGACACGCCCAGGCCAGTCACCGTCGCTTCGTTGAGATTGTGACAGGGCACAGTGTTATGGCGTTTTCCATTGGAACCCCATCTGTCGGTTCGACACAACGTGGAGAGGCCGACAGAAAGGGAACGTCTCGGTTACGTTTGTAACCTCGGTTCCCTGATGGAGGGAACGAGACGTTGTGTCCTCTTGCCACAACACGTGCTGTCCACTGCAGCAGTCGTGAGAGGTCTCAGGCTCCTCAGAACTAAGGTGAATGAATGAGGAACGCCGTCTCCCTTTTATACCCGGATATCCGGGGGCGGAGTCCGGCATGCAAATTTCATTCGCCAATTTTCATTGGCCTTTTCTAAGAAGTCGGAAGTGATTGGTTCTCAAGGACGAACCCCATCTGTCGGTTCGACACAACGTCTCGTTACCTCCATCAGGGAACCGAGGTTACAAACGTAACCGAGACGTTTTCTTTTGCCGTGTGTCATTTAAATAAAGCTAGTATTAAAAGTTGTGACAGATATCAAAGATTCTGTCAAAGATCAATATCATAACGAGATAAAGCAGCGCAAGAGAATACGTGAATTCAGTGTCATTTTCTCTCGAGCCGGTTCGGGACAGAAGAGAGTAATTTGGCAGGAACCATTTTTTGGCACAACACCAGCAAGCACACTTTAGAGCAAGTTTGATTAAAAGTGAGCAGTTTTATCAATGTTACCTGACAGCTTCAGCGGGACTCTTTCAGTTACTGAGAGGACGAACTTCTCGCTGGCACGCTGCCAACACTGATAATGACGCGGTTGTCGGAGGCGGGGCCGCGGGAAATATTGTGTATTTTTTTAAGAAATGCACTAACTGAATTAAAGAATTGCGTGTTTAAAAACAAAATAAGAAAAATATGAAGTTAAAGGGAAATCAACCACAAAAGCAGCTTGGAGACGTTTTAAGCAGCAAAACAAGTGGGTATACGCTAATATACTGTAGATCTTCAGAAGTCATTATACGCATACAGCGCTATGGAAAAAGTAAGCATACGGCATATACGTGCGTATGGCCCGACTACACCACTGGATCTTACTGGTATGGATAGGATATTCCTATATTCTTTGAAAGTGTTATTACAATATTATTACATAACATACAATTGACATTTGGACATAACTGTGAAACAGACTACACAGCCAATATTCTACACACTTGATTTAACGCAATGAAAGAGTTAAATGCAAGACACAGCTAAAGTGTGAAATATAATAGAGAAGTGTTTAGAGGGACAAGTCTTCACATCCACCCTCTTGGTTCTCCTTTCGAGAAGCATGATCATATTTTCCACTAGGTTAGGGACAAGTATCCCTTAGATAAAAGCTTATCATATCCTTCCATGTTGTCATAATGTACTTCTTGCTTGAGGCCCCTGGGCATGGCCACTTATCGGGGCCCTGCAATTTAAGAGGGATCGCTAGGTTTTGCCATTGTTATGAGCTGAATTTGAAAAAAATAGATGTTACTTGGATTCATTGAGATGCCTCTCATAATAAAAGTAATATAACAGACTTTGTGTTGAAGGAATGACAGCATAATAGTCATGAAAACAGACAGGTCCACATATTGCTTTTTCAAATGTAACTATAATACTATTGTTCTTTTAAGATGCGGTTTTCACAGGTTGACATGATGGATTGCAAATGTTATCAAACTATTATGTGCAATATACAGTATGTTATACAATAAATACTAGTATTATGATAATCAATTCATTCAATTATTATGCATAAAATTAAGGAATTTAAAGTATCACATTCATAGGCTCTGCTAGAAAATAATGAAGAGGATTATTTTTTATTTGCAGCTCAATATCACTGCCCCATCCCTGTCACTAATACTTCTCAGGGGTGGGGGTGTAATAAAGACATACATTTTTTAAAAGTAAAATAAGCTTCAAATAAATTAACTCATTTCCACTCTCTATGTTGTTTGTATGGGTTTATTTGCAGCAAATTAATTGAAAATAGGTGTATTGTACCAGATATTAATCAATTAAAATAATTAAGGATATACTAGTGCTTCCGATTCAAAATGCAAATCTTGGTACTTTCTGTTCGTTAGATTTTGAGCTTTAAAAAGTGCAAATCATTGAAAGTCTTTTTAGCATATGTGACCCTGGATCACAAAACCAGTCTTAAGTAGCACGGGAACATTTTTAGTAAAAGACAAAAATACATTGTGTGGGTCAAAATGATCGATTTTTCTTTTATGCCAAAAATCATTAGGATATTAAGTAAAGGTCATGTTCCCTGAAGATATTTTGTAAATGTCCTACCTTAAATATATAAAAACTTTATTTTTGTGAGTGGATGGTCTGCCACAGTGCCCCTGATTAACAACTTCAAAGGCAATTTTCTCAATATTTAGATTGTTTTGCGCTCTCAGATTCCAGAGTTTTAAACGGTCGTATCTCAGCCAGATATTGTCCTATTCTAACAACTCATATATCTATAGAACGTTTATTTATTCAGCTTTCACATTATGTAAAAATCTCAATTTCGAAAAATTGACCCATAAGACTGGTTTTGTTGTCCAGGGTCACATATTCCCTTTTATTTACAATTTTCAGAAAAGTATAGGGTTTACAAAAACTAAAAAATGTTAGCACATAAAATTTAGCAAATAATTTCAATGATGCTTTACAACTAGTAGTAATCAGATGCATGACAAAATGATGGAGACAACTTGGTCAACATTTATAAACAGGGACAAAATAGAGCCCATGAAGAGTGAATGAAGAATTACGTATGATCAGGACACACTGACTGCTTTTATGTATACTAATATCTATGTATTTACTTAAATCTGGAGTACTGTCTGAATGGGGCTAGAAAATTTGTATCAGCCAATGGAAACTCCAAGGGGTGTAGGATTCTGTGGGGGCTGGAGTACATTAGAACTCCTTGGATAAATACTAAAGACTAGATGAAATAGCTTTTTATGATCATATAATAATACAAAATTGCAGTAGCGAACCGTGACGTTTGAGCCTGGGCCCTCTGCGCATGGGAAATATATAAGTTTTAAATATTTTTATGATAGTTTAGGTCATCACAGAGGGCCTAGAGGGCCCTGAGGGTTCGCTACTGCAATATTGGGCACCTTACAAAAACAACAGCTGCAAAACAAGCAGCAATGACCCATAATAAATAGTTTCAAACTACAGGTGAACCATGCATAACACAATCTCATCCTGCCTCAAGTGTTGATCCTGAGAGTTATCTTATAGCTGGAAAAACAGGCTAAATAAAGGGAAATTATAATGGAGAGCGCGAGGGATACATCATTAAATAAAGCTTCACCTTCATCATTAAACACATTTACACAAACTTAACTTGTCCTGTAAAATATTTTGGTAAACAGCATGCACTTGATATTAGCACTGGGTTATTTTGTGTTAAACCACAAATAATTACATTTCTTGTTTGTTTCATGAAGGAAATCAGTAAGCATTGGTTTGTGTATTCAGTGTGTGCCCCCTGGCAACCAACACAAAAACAAGCATTAATGGAAAGTCAGTAAGGTGGACTTTTCGCTTTCACAGCATGCAACATTAAGTTGACATTTAAGAAGTAAGCTTTTTGCAGCATATCCACACAATGGCTTTACATTTTTTCCACCCTTCCCCCCCTCTCCTCCCATATGTAAACCATTTTAAAGCCTGAAAAATGACATGCAGAGTGAAAAAACTCAATCCAGCATGAAAATTCTGTCAACAGCAATATGTTGAACATGTTTTGAGTCTTTAATACAGTATGCCATTTTTTTATTGCCTTTACCTACTCTTATACTGAACCACTTTTATACTGAACCACAGCTCATCCAACTTTCAGATTGGGATGCATTACACATGGAATTTAAAGCCCCAAAATCTTCTCCCTGTTACTAATGAGCAGCTCATCTCATCACTCTAATAGAGCGTTCCCACCAAACGCGAGCGTAGTTGGACGCTTGAACATTTTGAGTTTACTCGCACCATTCACGCGTGAAATTCGCTTCAGAACAGATGCGAATTCACATCATGAGAGGGCCTTCTGCCAGGCGGCTCCAGCCTCGTGTGTGTGTATATATATATATATATATATATATATATATATACTGTATATACAGTATATAGCTCAAATTGAGTAAAGATCATTTTTTACAACTTACCAGATTGTCCGACCTCCTCACTCACTTTCTTCCAAGCAAGATCCTTTTTATTCCTGTTTCGATAAAAGTAAGATGTATCGTACAGCTCCAGGTATCCAAATACAGGGACGATTATTTTGTCCTCCATTGTGGTTTTGGATTTCTGCCTCCGCTCGCTACATCACAATCACCTCACTACTAGATCAAGCTCCTGATTGGTTAACGCGGCGCGATTTTTCACTAAAGTTCAGATTTTTCACCTCAAGTGAATCACACGTTACACGCATCAAACACTGAATTCACGCGAATCGCGCCGCAGGATGTCCTATCGCGTCTTTGCATTGACTTAACATGTAAATCACTTGCGCTTAATAGAGCGTTCCCACCAAACGCGACTTGTGCGAATAAATCACGTTATTCGCGCGTAGTCGGGTGCTTGAACATTTTGAGTTTACTCGCTTCATTCGCGCGTGAAATTAAAATAGAAAATATTTTATTAAACGAAAACACAAAGTAAAAGTAAATAATATTTTAATACGGCCTCCTGGCACTTTAATTCGATCACTCGTACGGCAGCGTTCTCTCTCTCGCTCCTCGTGTTCTCTGCCAAACTCTCCTCCTTTGTTCTCCCCTCGTGTTGGCTTTTATCCTCTTCTCGCCAATCACTGAAACAAGAGACAGGTGTTTATGATCAGCCTTTGACCTACTTACTTCCCGCCGGTTTCCTGTCTCACTCTCTCCAGAATTCGTTAAACCACGCCCCCCTCGCCACATACCCCCACCGCCCGACTCAGGCCGGGGCCCCATCCGGCCTGCAGCCTCCTCCCCCCCACCTGGAGAGAAAGTCGGCTACCACCATCTGCGTCCCCGGTCTGTGGACCACCTGAAACTTAAAGGGTTGTAAAGCCAGATACCAACGGGTGATCCGCGCGTTGGTATCTTTAATGCGATGGAGCCATTAGAGGGCCGCGTGTTCTGAACAGAGCGTAAACTCCCTCCCCAGGAGATAATAGCGGAGGGTGAGAACAGCCCATCTGATTGCCAAGCATTCGTTCTCAATGGTGCTGTACATCGTCTCTCTCCTCGAGAGCTTACGACTGATGTACATCACTGGCCATACCTCACCCTCTATCTCCTGGGACAGGACCGCCCCCAGCCCTCTGTCCAACACATCCGTCTGCAAAAGAAAGGGCAATAGCGTGCAATAGCGGGCCGCCACACAGAGCAGCCTTTACTTCGGTGAAAGCCTGCTGGCACGGCTCCAACGACTGGACGGAATCTGGCACCTCCATTTTAGTGAGGTCAGTCAGCGGGCTGGTGAGGGTCAAATAGTCAGGCACAAACCTTCTGTAATATCCCATCAGCCCCAGGAACTGCCTCACTTCCTTTTTGGTCTCGGGTCTCGGAGAGGCTGCAATCGCTGGCGTCTTATCAATTTGGGGACGCACCTGCCCGTGACCCAAGTGGAAGCCCAGATACCTGACCTCCACTCGCCCAATTGCACACTTCTTCGGGAGAGCCGTGAGTCCCGCTCCTCTCAGCGAACTCAAGACCGCATTTAAATGCTGCATATGCCGCTGCCAATCATTACTATAGATGATGATGTCATCCAAGTAAGCAGTGGCATATGCCGCATGTGGACGTAGTATGCGGTCCATGAGACGCTGAAATGTAGCTGGGGCTCCGAATAAGCCGAAAGGAAGGGTGACAAATTGGTGTAATCCAAACGGCGTAGTGAAAGCTGTTTTTTCTTTGGATAAAGGAGATAAGGGGATCTGCCAATACCCTTTTTTCAAATCCAATGTTGAAAAAAAGCGAGCCGAACCTAGCCGATCAAGCAATTCGTCAATCCACGGAATTGGATATGCGTCGAACTTCGAGACAGTGTTCACCTTGTGGTAGTCCACACAGAACCGAACTGAGCCATCGGTTTTAGGGACCAAAACTATCGGGCTAGCCAATACGCTACTGGACTCCTCTATTACTCCCATATCTAACATGGCGCCTAATTCTTCCTGAACCACTTTTTTTTTTGCTCAGGCAATCGATACGGTTGGCTACGTATTACGGCTCCCGGTGTGGTCTCAATATGGTGCTCAATGAGTGAAGTTCGGCCAGGCAGAGGCGTTAACACATCGGCAAAACGAGCCTGCAACCTGGCCATGTCAGTGATCTGGGACGGTGAGAGGTGATCCCCACCAGGGGCCAGCGTGATGTATCGATTCTTTGCTCCCACTTCTGGCCCGAGATCATCCTCTCTACCCACCACCATCGCCAGCATCACTGCATCCGCCTCACTCCATTTTTTAAGGAGGATGAGGAGGTATAATTGATGTTTACCGTTTCTGTCTGGTCTTACCACCTCATAATTAAGATCTCCCACTCGCCGCGTAACCACAAAGGGTCCTTGCCACTTGGCGAGTAATTTTGAGCTAGATGTTGGGAGCAATACGAGGACTTTCTCTCCCGGTGTAAATTGACGTAGTCTGGTGCCCCTATTATATTGCCGGCTTTGTCTGTCCTGGGCCTGTAACAAATTATCCATAGAGAGCTGCCCCAAAGTGTGGAGTTTTGTTCTCAGGTCCATGACATACTGAATTTCATTTTTACTAGCGGTAGGGCCGTCCTCCCAAGTTTCCCTTAGGACGTATAACACGATGTGGGGCTGACGCCCATAGAGTAGCTCGAAGGGGGAAAACCCTGTGGAGGCTTGGTGGACCTCGCGCACGGCAAATAACAGGGGCTCCAGCGATTTATCCCAATTTTTGGCGTCCATGTGAACGAACTTCCGGATCATGGTTTTTAAAATGCGGTTAAACGCTCGACCAGTCCGTCAGTTTGTGGGTGGTAGACGCTGGTACGAATCGTTTTCACCCCCACTAACCCATATAGTTTGCGGAGTGTCCGTGACATGAACGTCGTGCCTTGATCCGTGAGAACCTCTTCGTGGTTTCCCACGTGGGATATTAACGAGAACACAGCGTCCGTTACACTCTTGGCGGAAATATTGCGGAGCACCACTGCCTCGGACTATCGTGTTGCATAGTCCACAATGACCAATGCAAAGCGATGCCCTCGTGCCGATTGTTCTAACGGCCTGACCAGGTCCATACCAATTCGTTCGAAGGGGATCTGTACCAGAGGGAGAGGGCACAATGGTGCTTTTGGGTGGCCGGTGGGTTTACCAACTGGCATTCGCGACAAGTGGCGCACCATCTGCGCACATTCTCGTGGATGCCCGGCCAAAAAATCGGGTCGTTAGGCGATTTAGTGTTGCGGTTTGTCCTAAGTGCCCTGCCATTGGATTTGAATGCTGGAAAAGCATTTCCCCGTGGCTCTTTGGGATGACCAATTGTGTTGTATCCTCCTTTGATTGAGTGTCTTGGGTCACTCGATACAACCTGTCTTTTATAATGGCAAAATATGGATAGGTGAGCGGCCGTGCCGGTTGGAGAGGCTGCCCGTCTATTGTGCGGATCTGCTCAAACGCATTTTTGAGTGACTCATCTCGAGATTGATCCAGGGGAATATCATGAGAGATTCTTTCTCTCAATCGCTCTCTGTTCCCCTGAACCTGCCGTCGATGGTCCCGGCTCGGCCTCTCCAAGCTGCGCCGCCGCCCCCTTCTGCTCACGTTTGCTCCAAGAGACACCCACACATAAATGCCCCAACAATATACTAAAATCCAGCCAATTTGTGCCCAGAATTAACAGATGTCGGAGGTGCGAATTAATGGCTACCTCAACTGTATGCTTTTTTTCCCTAAATTGTATCGACAGAGACACTAAGGGATAGCTCACCACCTCGCCGTGCACACACCTTACCTTGCGGCTCGTATCCAATGCCGTAGAATGAATCACGCCTGGGTGGATCAAGGTTTGGTTATAGCCTGAATCCACCAAGGCCTGATAGGTACCCCCTTTATACTCACAGGTATTTGGTACAGGCCAGCTTGATCGAGGGCAGCCCGCGGGGCGTCGGGGATCTGCATCACTGCACAAACCTCCATGACCGGACATATCATGATGAGGTGGCCTGGAACCCCAGCACCGCCAACAGGCCGACCCAGGCTTACCCGCTGCCTCAGTGGCAGGAAGCAGGACAAGGGATTGCGAGAAGAGGCAGGTAGAAGGGGAGAGGCAGCGGATGTCCCCCCGCCGGAGGGCAGCCCTCAAGCTCGGCAGGAACCGGAATCCCGGGCCGCCCTGGGCATGGGCCGCTGCCTGCGGCTGCGGTACCGGACGGGATCTAGGGAAGGTGGAACCACAAGAGGAAGAGGGAAGAGGAGAGTTTCAGCGTACGCCGCCATGTGGTTTTCCGCCAACTGGACGGCCTGGGACAGCGACGCCGGCCGGTGGCACTGGACCCACTGGGCAGTCTCCATGGGTAGCCATCCCACGAACTGTTCCAGTACCACCTGCTCCACGATAGTGTTGATGTCGCTGTCGTCATCCAGCAGCCATTTGTGGCAGGAGTCCCGGAGCTGTTGGGCAAACACGAAGGGTTGGACCCACTGGAGGATCACCTTCCGGAGGTCCACATATCTCAGGAGGTTCTGGACCGGCAACTGTTGAGCCGCGTCGCGGGGCCAGCCAGATACCTCCGTGGACCTCTCGAAGAGATCTATGAAGGCCTCTGGGTCGTCCTGAAGCCCCATATTGTGTAGCAGCAGGGGAGCAGACCGGCCGCTGGTGTACCCTCGGTATGTCCTTGTTGAGTAATCCAGCACCGGAACAGCTCGCGGTCATCCGTCTGGGCCTGGAGGAGCAACTGGAACCTCTTCTCCTGCTCCTTTTGTAGGTCTGTCTGGGCCTGGAGGAGCAACTGGAACCTCTCCTGCTCCTTTTGTAGGTCCAGCAGGGTCTGATGGTGCTCCTGGTGGAGTCCCGCGAGTGCCTGGATGAGGGCTCCCGGGTTTCGGCACCAATGTAGCAATGTTCGTATAACGGAAGGAAGGAGACAGGGTCGGCGTGGCTGAGAAGAATCTTTTATTAAACGAAAACACAAAGTAAAAGTAAATAATATTTAAATACAGCCTCCTGGCACTTTAATTCGATCACTCGTATGGCAGCATTCTCTCTCTCGCTCCTCATGTTCTCTGCCAAACTCTCCTCCTTTGTTCTCCCCTCGTGTTGGCTTTTATCCTCTTCTCACCAATCACTGAAACAAGAGACAGGTGTTTATGATCATCCTTTGACCTAATTACTTCCTGCCGGTTTCCTATCCCTCTCTCTCCAGACTTCGCTAAACCACCCCCCCTCGCCACAACGACGTACACACAAATTGCCAATAACACAAACTTTAATCTTCTTTCGAGGAGATAATCTACAGGTACAATTTAAATCCTGCTTGAGTTCAGAAAACACGAGAAAATCATGACTTCCAGCTAACAAAAGGGTAACATGAGATACCATCAAATAAACAGTACAACCGATAATGAACAGAAACAAAGGCGAAACTTAAATAGTGTCCAAATAATGAGTCCAATAGAAAACAGGTGCAGATGAAATCAACAATGACACGTGTGGGTGCAAAGGAACGTGGGAATTGGAGTCCGATAGGGAACATGCAGGCGGAGAGTGTTACATGTTGTTTCGGATTTCTGACTCTGCTCGCTACGTCATAATCATGTCACTACTAGAGCAAGCTCCTGATTGGTTAACGAGGTATGAATTTTGATCGATCGTCAAACACCCGAAATGCTCAATTCGTGCCGCCTCATTCGTGTGTACCGCACCGCAGGATGTCCTATCACATCTTTGCATTGATGCGTTCGGTGGGAACGCAGCATAACGCTTCATTCGCGCTTGGTGGGAAGGCAGCATAAGTGTATTTGTAATACACTGTGCAAACTCGCTTAAATTTTAGATAGCTCGTCACTGTGGATTACGAGCAGCCAGCTGCCATTTCTTCTAACTTGATGTTGTATATCTCTGAACTACACTGAATGTGTCATTAAAGAAATAAAATATATTGTTTTAAAAACCTCCAAACCCTCATAACAAAGCACAAGGTTTGACATTTTACTCCTTATGTTTTTTAGAGCCATCAAAGATCAATACAAACTTTAAGTGGATTTAGGGAAAATAACAGAAGAGCCATTAACATTCAACCCACCTGGACAGGCATGAAAAAATATTCTGACACTGTCTTAAAGACTTATTATCAAAGGTAATATACATATATGCCTTTTTATCCAAAATAACATACATTTAGTGCATCAGCATGTGTGTTTCCTTGCAACTACAAGCAAGATATTACATTGCATTTTAAAATAAAGGTTGGGAATTTGTATTCTTGTGTAAGAACATGTAGGAACATTTTGGTAGTTATTTTTATTTTGGTGACTTATCAACCATGTCATTCTCTATCAACGGCCAACATGTGTTTACAGTTATTTACCATCTACAGGCCTATATATACTACAAAATTAGCTATACGCCTGTATAAAACCATCCTGCTTTATATTGACACTTGATGCTGTCATCTATGCCCTGCAAACTGTGAAAATTGGATTCTGCTCTTCAAGTGACACTTGAAAACATGGGAGACCTGAAGATATGCAGTGCTGCGGATTGAGTATGGTTATGTGGGACTGTGTGTGTGTGTAAGTTTGCTTGCTTATTCGTATGTGTACATGAAAAAGAACAAGTCATAGAACAAAGCAGATAGAGCAGAAAGACTTACTGCGCTGTCTTAAAATTGGTGTGTTGGTGTTTTATTCAGTATGTGTGATGCCTTGAGACATTACATCCTACAACACCTAGACTGACCAGGGACTTACGTCAGGATCCTGTTTGTAGACTTCAGCTCGGCCTGCAACACCATAATCCCCGACCTCCTCCTGACCAAGTTTACCCAGCTCTCCGTGCCAACCTCTACCTGTCAGTGGATTATTAACTTCCTGTCGAACAGGCAGCAGCTAGTGAGGTTGGGAAAATTTAAATCCAGCACATGTACCATCAGCACCGGAGCTCCTCAAGGATGTGTTCTTTCTCCACTTCTATTTTCACTCTACACAAACGAATGCACCTCTACAGACCCTTCTGTCAAACTCCTGAAGTTTGCAGATGACACCACAGTCATTGGCCTTATTCAAGACGGTGATGAATCTGCTTACAGAAAGGAGGTTGCTCAGATGGCTGCCTGCTGTAGTCAAAACAACCTAGAGCTGAATGCACTCAAGACAATGGAGATGATAGTGGATTTCAGAAGGAACCCTCCATCACTTCCTCCCCTCACCATCCTGGACAGCACTGTGGATACTGTGGAGTCATTCAGGTTCCTGGGCTCCACCATCTCTCAGGACCTGAAGTGGGAGTCCCACATAGACTCCATTGTAAAGAAGGCCCAGCAGAGATTATACTTCCTCCATCAATTGAGGAAGTTCAAACTACCACAGGAGCTACTGACCCAGTTCTACTCAGTGGTCATCGAATCTGTTCTTTGCACTTCAATTACTGTTTGGTATGGCTCGGCCACCAAATCAGACCCACGAAGACTACAACGGACAGTTCGTAGTGCTGAGAAAATTATTGGTGCTCCTCTGCCCACACTTCAGGACCTGTACGATTCCAGAGTGAAAAACAGGGCAAGAAAAATCATCATTGACTCCACACACCCAGCACACAAACTTTTTGATCGGCTGCCCTCTGGCCGGCGCTTTAGAGCACCAAACACCAGGACTTCCAGACACAGAAGCAGCTTCTTCCCCCAGGCAATCTCCCTCCTAAACAGATAACTGCTCCTTAAGAGCAATTTTCCACTTCCACTACTCCTATAGTGTGCACTATAGTGCCTTATTATTTCTACATTTTATTTATACATGTATTTAACACTACCTCTATTTACTAAATTATCCATTTGCACAAGTGTACATACAATCTGTTAATATGTATATTCTACTATATACTACCCTGTACAATGTCTCTTATATGTTATTATCCCCCATTTTCTGTAAAATAGTCTTTATTTTATATATGCACAATTTAGAATCTTTTAGACTGTAAATCGTATTATATTGTATTGTCATTGTGTTGAATGTCTGTACTAGAAGCTTCCAACACCAAAGAAAATTCCTTGTGTGTGCAAGCACACTTGGCAATAAAGCTCTTCTGATTCTGATTTGATATAAATTGTAATGCTTAGCCACTGTGTGTTAGACTGCAAAAGACTGCACTGTGTCACTGTCACAGTTTCAGTCAGTTTTGGTTTTGTTATGTTGTGGTTTGGTTTTGTCTTCTGTGTTCATGCCTGTGCTCGTCTCTAGTTAAGTAGTCCCTCACATGATTTTATTTAACCTGATTATGTTCCCCATGTGTTTTTAAGCCTGTCTGTTCCTTTAGTTCATTGTCTGAGAGACAAGGGTTCCAGATGCCGTGTTCAAACTTTATTTGCTCGAGCAAGCAAAGTGAGATATTCAGAGTTCATCTGAAGTGATCTAACAACTGTACATCTGACTCCACACTTTATACAGAAATCTCAAGTTCTCAAATATGTTCTCACAGCCTGACTCCAAGTTTTCTCTAGGCCTTTCATGTGCTTTAGTGTAATAAAAACATGTTGTGCAGCTCATGTGTTCAGTGCTTAAACTCATACATATATTGTGTGCACTTATTATAGTATATACAGGTGCTGGTCATATAATTAGAATATCATCAAAAAGTTGATTTATTTCACTAATTCCATTCAAAAAGTGAAACTTGTATATTATATTCATTCATTACACACAGACTGATATATTTCAAATGTTTATTTCTTTTAATTTGATGATTATAACTGACAACTAATGAAAATCCCAAATTCAGTATCTCAGAAAATTAGAATATTACTTAAGACCAATACAAAGAAAGGATTTTTAGAAATCTTGGCCAACTGAAAAGTATGAACATGAAAAGTATGAGCATGTACAGCACTCAATACTTAGTTGGGGCTCCTTTTGCCTGAATTACTGCAGCAATGCGGCGTGGCATGGAGTGGATCAGTCTGTGGCACTGCTCAGGTGTTATGAGAGCCAGGTTGCTCTGATAGTGGCCTTCAGCTCTTCTGCATTGTTGGGTCTGGCATATCGCATCTTCCTCTTCACAATACCCCATAGATTTTCTATGGGGTTAAGGTCAGGCGAGTTTGCTGGCCAATTAAGAACAGGGATACCATGGTCCTTAAACCAGGTACTGGTAGCTTTGGCACTGTGTGCAGGTGCCAAGTCCTGTTGGAAAATGAAATCTGCATCTCCATAAAGTTGGTCAGCAGCAGGAAGCATGAAGTGCTCTAAAACTTCCTGGTATACGGCTGCGTTGACCTTGGACCTCAGAAAACACAGTGGACCAACACCAGCAGATGACATGGCACCCCAAACCATCACTGACTGTGGAAACTTTACACTGGACCTCAAGCAACGTGGATTCTGTGCCTCTCCTCTCTTCCTCCAGACTCTGGGACCCTGATTTCCAAAGGAAATGCAAAATTTACTTTCATCAGAGAACATAACTTTGGACCACTCAGCAGCAGTCCAGTCCTTTTTGTCTTTAGCCCAGGCGAGACGCTTCTGATGCTTCCTGCTGCTGACCAACTTTATGGAGATGCAGATTTCATTTTCCAACAGGACTTGGCACCTGCACACAGTGCCAAAGCTACCAGTACCTGGTTTAAGGACCATGGTATCCCTGTTCTTAATTGGCCAGCAAACTCGCCTGACCTTAACCCCATAGAAAATCTATGGGGTATTGTGAAGAGGAAGATGCGATATGCCAGACCCAACAATGCAGAAGAGCTGAAGGCCACTATCAGAGCAACCTGGGCTCTCATAACACCTGAGCAGTGCCACAGACTGATCGACTCCATGCCACGCCGCATTGCTGCAGTAATTCAGGCAAAAGGAGCCCCAACTAAGTATTGAGTGCTGTACATGCTCATACTTTTCATGTTCATACTTTTCAGTTGGCCAAGATTTCTAAAAATCCTTTCTTTGTATTGGTCTTAAGTAATATTCTAATTTTCTGAGATACTGAATTTGGGATTTTCATTAGTTGTCAGTTATAATCATCAAATTAAAAGAAATAAACATTTGAAATATATCAGTCTGTGTGTAATGAATGAATATAATATACAAGTTTCACTTTTTGAATGGAATTAGTGAAATAAATCAACTTTTTGATGATATTCTAATTATATGACCAGCACCTGTATATTCAGTTTTTGTCAAAACTGTTTTTTACTATAATGTAATCTAGACACAACCCCCTCTCTTTTAATGATGCTGCAAGCCAGTGCAGTCCGTAGCAGAAGTGTCTCTGCTCAATGGAACCTGAGACCAGAATACCAAATTTACGGTTTAATTCAAGTTCTGCGAAAGCGCTGAACGCTTATGTCTACGTGACCATACTAACACTATTACACAATTCCACAGGGAATAATTATTTGTGTAAGTTAACATGAGGAAGACTCTTTTTCATGCAAGAAAGGCAAGAGAGTCATTCTTGACTGGCAAAATAGGACCTTGTCTGGTCTACAACTAACTGAAAAAATATCTCTGTTCCAAATGTTTCAACAACAGTTATTTTACACCAGCCACAGTAAATGGGGGATGCCATCCCCTGTGTTGTTCAAATAAAGACTGCAATTCAGAAGAATTTGAAGAGGTACAGCTTTTTTGAAACACAGGTTTAACACCTCTTGAAACAATACCAAAGGCTTTTAAAAGGTTCAGTTGTTGGTCTGTTTAAAAGAGGCTTGGGGCTGCTTTGAAATCAAACAGCATAAATAATTCCGTATGCCCTGTAGCAGGGCCGTCCTTTGGGCAGTGCAACTGGTGTGACCGCACCAGGCCCCGCCCTCTAGGGGGCCCCGCGGCAAGGGGACATTTAAAAAATATTAATAATAATCATTTAAAAAATGTACAAATCTTGAATTGATTTTAGTGTTTTAGTTGGTTTTTTGAAGCATGAGTTTATTATAAATAAATATCTGAGCTATGTAAGTCATACTGTTTATCTCGTATTTAACCATGACGCTGCTTTGCACAGCGGAGTAGAATGAGTGCCTGTACTGTGTGGAAAGAGTGAGCTGCAAATGTGTCTGGTCCTTCACATAAACGAGTGAGAGTAAACAGAGAGAGCGTGATCTAAAACATCTAAAAATGTGCATTTTGTTCTCTGTATTCAGTTCTCTGATGCAGGATATTTTGGATATGCAGGTATCAGAGGTGGAAAGTAACGAATTACATCTACTCGTGTACTGTATTGAGTAGGTTTTTTGTGTACTTGTACTTTTTAAACAATGTAGCTTTTAAAATCTGTCATTTTACTTGTACCTAAGTATGATTTGTGTGACGTACTTTGTTATATTTAAAATCACATCCGTTACTGAGAAAAAAAATGAAAACATTGCAAGGAAAAAAACGTGACCGGAAATTACTCCAGTGTATGATGGGCGCAAGAGTTTTTGCACCAATACCAGAAGAGCGATGGAGACGGAGAAGTTAGTGCACCTGTCCTAAAGATGAAACCCCATCGAACTCGGACTACTGAAGACAATGAAGTAAACCCCTGGCCATATTTAAGCAACCATCTCAGCTTCAAGACAGGATTATGGACGCTGTGAAATAGGGATGCACCGAAACGAAAATTCTTGGCCGAAGCCGAACATGATGTGAAACACTTGGCCGAAGGCCGAATAATACCGAACACCGAACATGGTTTTTTGCATTTCTTCTATTTATTAAGCTATTTTTTTCACTATTGCACAAACTGAATAGTCAAAATGTGCTTTTTATAATTTGTCTTACTTTTCAATAATATACAATACAACTTAATATAAAATTGAGCAAAACAAAGTAAATTCAAACAAAAAATTGAGCCCTCTCCCTTCATGAATAGCCTATATTAATTAGGCCTATAACTGACTGCTAAAAGAATGTAATTTAAGTTACTCTGTACCCCTACAACAAAACAGTTCATTAAAAACTGTCATTCCACATTAGGCCTATAAGCTAAAAACACGAATAAACTAAAACTGTTGGATTATTATAAGCTACATTGCAAAATGATTTGAGAAAAAAAAAACATCCAATGCAAGCAATTCTGACTGATGCTGACTGACAACCATTTCAGTTCACGTCTCTCCTCCAAACTCCGCCCACAAAAGATGACTGTTCTCTAAGAAGGTGCACAGAACGTACTTTGACAAGTTGTTTAGTACAGGGAACTGTGTGCACGTGACCACTGTATGATGTCAAAGGATGTCGCGAGCGGCGGGGCTACTGTCAGACAGCCCGCTTCCGTCTGAAGTAAAGTTACTGACCGGTAAAGACGCTTTCATTCGGAAATTTACTTTCGTGCGGCAAGTCCCGTGCTGTCTTTCTCTGACACTTTAAAATGCTCCACACGCACGCACACACGTCTGGTTTATTATCTCCGTGGGGACAGTCCATAGGCGTAATGAGTTGTATACTGTACAAACTGTATATTTTATCCCCTAACCCAACCCCTAAACCTAAAGATCATAGAAAACTTTTTGCAGTTTTAGATTATTAAAAATGATTGTTCTGTACTATTTATAATATTTTGTGCTCACGAGGACCTAAATTTTGGTCCCCATGAGTTGGTGTGCATTCAGGTTTAGGTCCCCACGAGTTGGTGTGCATTCAGGTTTAGGTCCCCACCGGGATATACAAACATGAACACCTAGACACACACACACACACACACACACACACACACGCACACACGCACACTGCCAAAATGTTTGAAAAAGTGAAAGTGACCTATTAGTCAGATATGGTGACCCACACCCGAAATGTGACCTCTGCATTTAACCCATCCAGAGAGTAGTGAACACACGTACACCCGGAGCAGTGGGCAGCTATCACTGCAGTGCCCGGGGAGCAACAGTAGGGGTAAGATGCCTTGCTCAAGGGCACCTCAGTTGTTACCCTCCGGCCCTGAGGATCGAACCGGCAACCTTCTGGTCACGAGTCCGACTCTCTAACTATTAGGCCACGACTACCCACCCCATTGCAGCAGTAATAATGTGCACGAGTCTCTCTCTCTCTCTCTCTCTCTCTCTCTCTCTCTCTCTCTCTCTCTCTCTCTCTCTGCGCTGGTTGCTGCTTGATCGTATCACGAGTCATGTTCGGTAAAATCTATTCGGCCATTTCACACATTCGGCCGGACACCGAACTTTCGTATTTTGCTATTTTCGGCCGAACATTTTCGGTGGCCGAACATTCGGTGCATCCCTACTGTGAAAGCTAGCATTTTATAAAAATCCTTATGTGCAAGAATGTAGCGGTACAATAAGAGAAACAATATTTGTTTAAATACTGCTCATACCCTTGTTGCATTGGTAACTAATAAAACGTTTGGAAAGTTTAGTAAAAGTCAAAATGACATTGGTGCATAATGCTATATTTTAAGGGTTTAATCCCGTTTTGTAGATGCACGGTTCACTAATGTATCTGCACCACATTTACCCGGTGTGTATGGAACCGAACTGAACAACCTCTGCTTTAATGACATATTTAAACATGCATCATATGTCTCTCTCTTCTGTAAGCGCAGGGCAAGAAAGTCACATGAATATGCTTGCTATTTCACACGTTTTGAAAAGCCTCACCAGCCCTGCCGTAAAAATGACTGTGTTGCCAGATCATATATTGTTGAAAAGAACAGCAAACAATGACAAGCCCAAAATAAACCTACACATCGACACATTTAATAAGGCAAAAAAAACACTACGCACAACTGTTCACTTTATTAACTATATAACATATATGCAGCTTCATAAGAAAAGACTAAACAACAAATGAGAAGCGCTGTGAAGCTCTGAACATAAACAAAACACAGCGTCTCTGTCTGTTTCAGTTTAAATTTCCTCACTTAACCAGTCTTTGGACGAAAACAGCAGATACGTGTCAAACGGATTAAACTCTTGGGAATGGGATTCATGTTTCTTGTTCACTGCGATCGACGGCAAAAATGTTGCCATGGTAACGACCGGCTAACAACTGTCGAACATCAAATTTACTCTCATTCCGTACAAACGTGTAACCCTGCTTGGAACTAGGGCTGTCACGATTATTCAATAATCGTCTCATCGCGATTGTTTGACCTCATCGCGATAATTTCAGATCATAGCAATTATCGCACATCTCTATAGAAGACACTAGGGGGAGCTGTAGTGCATCTGCATATTGCATATTTTAGTGTATGTATTGTTACTAAAGCATGGTAATACTTGTAAAATGTACCACCACAACACAATCACTTAAAAAAAAAAAAAAAACATATACAAATTACCTGCAGTACAATTTAATATTATTTAAGCAAATCTCAGTGTGAAAACCAGTCTACCAAAATTTCATTAACACACAAGTAAAATTTTACTGTAGTCTTGCAAGTGAGAAAAAATTTGAAATAAATTTTAATGGTGGCTTCAATTCACACCTGATCAATTTACTTCATTTACAAGTGTTTGGTGGTTGTATTATTGACAGTAAAAGCCTAAACCTTAAATATATGATGACCCAATCTTTTCCGATGTATTTCCAAGAAAAAAACATAGTCTTGTATTCAGAACAATATGGTCGTTTCAATCGCTGAATCAAAAATGAATGAGAATTAAATGTCAAAGCCCTAAAACAGACAATTAATCGTCATAATCGCCAAAGCCCTAAAACAGACAATTAATCGCCATAATCGCAATGATTTATTAGACAATTAATCGTCAATCAAATTTCATAATCGTGACAGCCCTACTTGGAACGATTTATACGTGGAACTTAGCAGTGTGTACCATTGATAATTTATTAAGAAAACAAGGCTTAAAATCTTTTTTAAGGCTTAATTTTGCTTCTGAAGAAAATGTATATTGATTTAATAATTCTTTAGTTAATATTTCTGCTATATGATTCTGTGATATTTCTGCAAAACAAGACAAAAAAATGTTATTGGTTGCAGTGCAATTGTAACCTGTTTTAATATATAAAATTAGGCACTATGATGACTATTGTTGGAGTTGCACAAAACTGGAAAGGTCCCCATCCCACTTTTAAAAAATAACTAAGTAACTTTTACTTTTGAGAAAATTTTAAACAATTTTACTTTTACTTGAGAAGATTTTTTGACTGGTAATTTTACATGTACTCAAGCACAATTTCATCAAAGTAGTAGTACTTGTATTTGAGTATAATATTTTTGTACTTTTTCCACCTCTGGCAGGTATGTTGTTTGATACAACATAAAAAATGCTTGTGCGTTGGCGTTGAACGCACTTCTCCTGCGAAAAGAAAATCCATAAGGCAATCGTAGGAAAAGCACGACGCGAACCTCTGACTGTACATTATTTTAAATCGGGCTGTCCTGTACGGTGGAGTATTGCTTCAGGCACGGACTCTGCACGGAGCACATGGGTCGTCACGCGCGCACATGGGTTCCAAAGCTGTGTTCAACCATCACAATGATTTTGTTCATTGACAATTTATTTGTTGTAGCCTGCTTGTACTTGTATTCTGAAAGAAGAGAGATTGAGATCGTTTTCCCTTCACACAAATGCAATGTACCTAAATGTATACTACTATTGACTTTGCGCATTTAAATTATTTTTGCGTATTTGACCAATGAAACACTGCACAAGTTAATATCCTATACAAGATTTTATGTTAAGACAGAGAAAAGCGCCAGCCAGGTAGGGCCCCACATCTTCTAACTCACACTGGTCCCCGCCTCGTGCTTGGGAAGGCCCTGCCTGTACATTACACATTTAAACATGATCTAAAATGATTAAGATGTCAGATTTTACCCTGGAATTTATTGTGACTTCATGCATAGAGAATTTATATTTATGAGCACAACCAACTATACAGAGCATGAAGCAGAATTAAACAAGGGCAAATCCAAGAGACTGAGACAGATCTTGTGCGTAAGGTTCATAGCAAATCATATTGGGGACCTAGAAACTCACAAAAGACATATTACAGCTCACTAGAGTTAACTACAGTTAAAACAGAAACTGGCATAAAACTGATGGATGTCCATTCCTTCATCAGGATGTTCAGAAAATTCAGAAACAGAGAAATGAAGCCTAAAATTTCTATCATAATCTGAAGAGTTTGGTTCTAAAACGCTAAAATCTAAAAATCCATTTTGATTAATTTGAGTAAAAATGTGTCTTCTTTACAAAGAAAGTGGCAAGACGAAAATCACTATTTTCTGTTTCAAAGTTTCACATACCATCTTTAGGATCTAGTAACATAAAAAAAATCAAATCCAGATTTTGATTTTAAAAGATTTATTATAAAAACCTTTCATTTTTCCCCCAAAATGCAATAAATCCATAACATTTTTTTTCAAAATGCAATAAATCCATTGAATCAATATAAAAGTTATCTTTCATATTGAAACTGTTGAAAATACACAACAAATTGAGTTGATCCACATATGACAGCCTCTGAACTCAATGCAATACTACTATTACATACAGGCACTGGACTAAAAATACATTCAATCAGTCATCGCTCCTAAAATGAATTCAACGGGTCATCTATTTAATGCTATAAATTAGTACCTCATCTTTTTAATCTCCTCACGTAAATGATTAGATTTCGTTGGCTTACGTTTCTTCCCCACCGCAGAAACCAGCACAGGTTCATCAATGCCGTCAAAATTATTCATTTTTTGTTTGTTTGTTGAACACAAAGTACAAAGTAGATCAGGGAAACTAGGAGCCGACCGTATTCAGAGCGCCGCCATTACTGTTTGCAATGCGTGGAATGGTGTGCTGTGATTGGTTGAGCGGATATATCGCATTCTGCAGAGAAGTGAGACTGGCGTATATTGCGGTTTGACAAAAAAAAGGGAGAAAACATGACAGAATAACACGGCGGATATCGCATTTTGCGTAAAATTTAAAAGTGACTTTTCAATACCGACCTGATACAATACTGATTTTGGTGGGAACTCATTAAAAAAAATGGCGTTTATCGCGTTTTGGAACCAAACTCTTCATCTATTTTGTAACAAAAAACTATTTGGATATTGAAACATTAGAAAAGTGACTGTCAGATTTCACAATATAGCTTAATATTATTTTGAATCATTGTCTTGTCATTCGCAGGTATCATTTGCAGGCTACTGACTAGAGAAAAAATAACTTGAATGTTGAGATCCATAAGATTTTGTAAATGTCAGATGTAAATGAACATAGACTTCCATTGAGAGTTAACTGCTTGGCCATGGTTCCATGTTGACAATATCAGTACTGATAATATTCTTTCTACAGTATACTGTATGGTTCAAAACAGCCATGAACCAGAAGTGGAGATCATATTTATTCAGTATTCAGACGTATGTCCGAATGAAATGGAATAGCGAATGAGAAAAATGGTGACCGTGGATTATGTTTTCGCTTGCAAATTGATTGGATGTATAAAAACAGGAGTTTAATTACTGAATGTTCTGCCCAACTGATGTAATCAGAGAAGGACAGCCACTGTTTTAAACTTTTAGAAATATAAATGATTCACGTGGATAGATTCTTAATAAAAACACTACAATATTAATATATATATGTATATATATATATATATTTATTTCATGGTGACTTAAGGAACAATACTGGGTTTTTAGGATTGACAGAAATGCAATATACTATACAAAACTATTTCTTCAGAGGTGTATAAAGACCTTACATAATCAACCGTTATGTTTCTAATACCTTAGAATAAGCTGTTTATATCTACATACAGAGCGGGTCTACATACACTGAATTCGTCGCTATGTTTTGTACAGCAGACCTAAACAGACAAACAACTCTACAACGCGCGTTTCCTCTCCCCTGCGGTGTAGCTGTGAAACGGATCGCGGATGAGCCGTGATCCGTACGGATCGTACTCTACGGTTCGGAACACATGTTACCCACAGATTAAATGTAAGTTTATTCATCATTGAGTAAGAGAGTAAAACATGCTCTCTCTACAGTTTAGCGCCAACGCGCTCTCTCTCCAGTATCTGGATGAGTACAATATTAAAGCGGCCAGTTCCAGATAAACAATAATGCTCAAAACTGCTCCGTCACACAGCTAATATTTGTCACAATCGTGTGTGGGGATGAAGAACCCAAGCGCAGGCAACGGCAATGACGGGGTTAACAAAAAATACTTTATTTGACAAAACACTGAACAAAGGAAATACCCACGAGGGGGTGTCTGACAAGACGAACTAAAATACAAAATTAGAAACCAAAACTTCCCTCAAGGGGGCAAAACCAAACTAAAGTCAAAAATAAACAACTCACATACAGGGACACACAGAGCAAGGCAAGGCAGGCAAGGCAAGGCCTCAGGGAACCAGAACAACGCATGAGACATGAACAAGCACATACAATCAACGAGCACAGGACAATGAAACATGAGGGCATTATATAGGTAGACAAACAAAGGATAATAACAAGGGACAGGTGAGGGTAATGGGACACGGGTGGAAAGCTATACAAGGAACGAGAGGGGCGGGGCCAATGACAAGACATGAGAAAGCACATGAGATGTAAAAACGTAAACAACACATGGCTTTCTCACATAAAACCTAAGGGCTCTGTCCCGATCCTGCACACGACTAGAAATTCATGAACAAGAAGGCAGGACCGTGACAATATTAGAACAAAAACAACAACATATCTTGGTTCTAACAAACAGAAAAACCAATGTTACTCACATACTTATCCGAATCAAAGCAACCTCATCGGGGGTGATTTTAAGACGATCTTTCTCTCCAACGACTCTCTGCTGGAAAGTATCTCCATAGATATTTATGAGTATCTCTGCTAAAAGCCTTAGTCCTAACGCGTCTCTTCTGGAAAGACTTTATAATATTAACGCAGGTCCTAGTTCCTGCCTGACTCTTATCCTTATACTTAAATCCACAGACCTTTTATTTTATGTAATGAATAAGACATCGCTCTTTCTACAGTCTTTCTAATGCCTGCATGATCTCTTCCCTGCATCAACATGAGAACGACATATTTTTGTACTATGGTGGCCACCGTCGTGTTTGGACTGAGCGATTTGTTGCAAATCTATAAGACAATGCTAGTGGTAAATCAAAAACTGCGCCTTTATGTGCAGGATACACAGTAAAGCACATGATACATAATATGCTTAACTTGGCCTTCTACAGTATTTCCACTTCTATTTTCCAAAATGTCAACTTTTTTGTGTCTTTTTTCTATTCAAACTCCCAAAAGGTAAAACATGAACATATTTTTTACAATATAACATTTTTTTCCAATCTCGAAACTAGACACCACTCACAAACAACATGATTAGCACATGGGACAATATTGTACCATGCTACTGTTTGAAACATTAATTGTGGAAAAACTCATTGTTTAAATATATATTTTTAACTTTTTAAAGACTTTAGTGTACGCTGCACAGAATCAAGTAGTAAGTTATTATTCCATTCCAAAAATAACCCATATAATTGTTCCACAGTGAGTGAAATCCCTTCAACCCTGCTTTAAAGTAACGTGTCCATGTTAACACCATAAGTCTACATGACTAAACTAATTTACCTACTGTACAACGCTACTTAGCATTGAAGAGTTTAAGGCCCTTCCCCCACCCCAACAAACCCTGAGTAAAATAAGCCTATCAGTTCCCCTGCCAGCACTATTTAGTCTGACTTCTCTATCTAGTCAATATGCCATGCCTCAAATGCTGCTGTTATCTTCATTCTGAACATCCCACAATCACAGCATCCCACAATCAATTTCCTTGCCAGAGATTGCCAGTGGTGTAAAGTATTGGAGTAAATGTAATTAGTTACTGTACTTAAGTATCTTTTTGGCTACTTTGTAGTTGTACTGAGTATTAAAGATATTAGCAACTTTACTGTCTACTTGACTACATTTTTGAACAAGTATATGTACTCTTTACTCCACTATATTTGTAATGACAAATGCAATTACACATTACATTTTGCATGGCACCTATCTTTTCTGCAGCAGTTTATTTTTGCTACAGAAGAATTAATATTGCCATTTACAGGGCATTGCAGGTACTATAATCTTGTGGATTTTGCTCTAACTTACTAAAACTTGTCAACATGGCTTCTTTATGTGAATACGAGTGCAGTATCAGGTAGTTGTCAATCGCTGGCGGTTTATATGTGAAATGAGGACATGACTGCAGCTGGCGATGAGGCCAAAACCGCATGTCCAGTGCAAAAAGGCTTTGACTTTTTGATTTTACTTAACATTATTTTATTTATATGTTATATTGAAGAGACCTTTTTGAAGGAGTTTGGTTTACTTATGAGCACTTGAGCTTAAATGAGACTTGGGTGTTTGTAATAGACGTACAGTAGGTTATGGTGTCGGCCATGATTTGTTGCAATTTTGAGGTGTTCAGTCTTATTATGATTTAAGAAAATAAATGCGATTGCTCTCCTCCCGTATCAACTGTTTATTGTTTTTCACTGACATGTCTCTTAAGTGTTGAGGACTAGTGCTTCTTTGTGCCTACATTCAGTATGAGTAAAATACTCAAGTACTGTTAAAATCTACGGTGGCTCTGAACCGCAAGTGATAAAACAATTATGTTAATTCGTTATAATGAAATATTAATCCGTTAAAACGAGATGTTAATTCGTTATAACGACATATTAATCCGTTAAAACGAGATATTAATTCGTTATGAGGAAATATTAATCCGTTAAAACGAGATATTAATTTGTTATAACGAGATATTACAAGAAATTTTAATTTGTTAAAACGAAATATTACAAGAAATTTCAATTCGTTTTAACAATATATTAATCCGTTAAAACGAGATACTATTCCGTTATAACGAAATACTAATCCGTTAAAACGAAATACTAATCCGTTAAAACGAAATATCCGTAAAAACGAAATACTAATCCGTAAAAACGAAATACTAATCCGTTAAAACGAAATACTAATCCGTTAGAACGAAATACTAATCCGTAAAAACGAAATACTAATCCGTTAAAACGAAATACTAATCCGTTAAACCGAAATACTAATCCGTTATAACGAAATACTAATCCGTTAAAACGAAATACAAATCCGTTAGAACGAAATACTAATCCGTAAAAACGAAATACTAATCCGTTATTATGAAATAACATCTCTTTATGTCAACTCCTTGATACCGGAGTTTGAGTTAGTGGCGTTTCATGACAGAAAACAATACGCTTTTACTTTGTTGCTGTGCTGACACAATAGAGGACAATTGTGTTAGATCTCTATTCATTCATTTATGTTTCATTTAGTGTATGTGCCACGTGACGTATAAACGCACAATGTGCTTGAAAAGACCGTTTAATTAGTCATATGCTTAAAAGCCGGTTATCCATTCTTGCGCGTTCTCAGATCACACACCAGTGGTAGCCTATCGGACACTAGAGGGCAGTGTAATACAGGGGGAGCTCTCGACCTGATGTTAAGATGTAATATGTTGAAGTTAAATATATGTAGCCTATCCCATAAATATGCTACATACAACCGTAAAAGGTTGTCATAAATTACTTATGATGGATTATACTACAGTTTGGGGATAACATCAGTTGTTCTCTCAAGTCTTCGTTATTATGGACGCTGGAAGCAGACCTTTTACAAGCAGTTATTAGTTTACATTTTGGAGTAAGCTATGTCAAGCCTGTTGGTCCTGCTGTTGCAGGTAGTTTGTAATTGCGCGCTGCTTCACGAGTTAGAAAAATAACGGCCCAGCTAACACAGTTACGTCCTGACGACGTACCTGGACTGGACCATATTCGGTGCCACGATTTACCAAATAACGTTCCAGCGATTTAACTTTGTGATTCCCTTATTCGTCGTGGATGTTGCTGGGACGTGGTGATTACGGTTTTAACTAGAAGGGATACAGCTACCTCCACTGGGCAGGCGCACGTCAATAATAATTTTTGACACGCTGAAAACAGTTATTTTTTATTATTGTTAGGTTAGGTTAGGTTAAGGGTTGGAGTAAGAGTAGGTTGGCGTTATCTGATGTAATTTATTGTAATTATATGGCGAGATTTTGCACCACTGCTGGCCGTAGCTATATCCCTTCAAGGCTCTCCTGTTTTTGCCAAGTGGTTGATATCCTTAGGGCAACATAATGTTGACCCTGGGACAACATTTAAATCAACCAATCGGATTTAAGAACTAAATTTACAGTTTATTTTAAATTTAATCTTCCAACCAGGATTAGGATTAGGACCATTGTTTTTCACTAATCATTTCCCTCTGATTTTAGGGGTAAGTGATTACCTCCTGAAGACATACCGGAATGTACCATATTCGTCGCAGTGACGTACCAAATAACGTTTCTGGGACATGATCAGCACGTCCAAACGACCAGTCACGTTATTAAAATCGTTTTTATTTGATTTAAACAATAATCGTCCCTCACACGGAGGATAACATTAATTTGTGATTTAATCTGTATAATATAAACACTATAATTGGAATAGTTCTTCATTTAAATATGTATAAAGCACAGTGTAACGATTAATGAAACTCAACACAGCACTGTACATCACAATCAGATATTTTAAAGAATTTCTTATATATTTTTAAATGCATGATATGTAGGCCTACTTGTATGTTTTATTTTATTTTAAACATATTGCATGATATTTAGAAAAGCACCCTGCACAGCTGCACTTCTAACATGCGTTCCGTAGGGTTCCTACGCAGTGTTCACTGATTTTACTCCCTGTCCATTGAAGTGGACTTTGCTTACAATAATCGCTCATTTGGAATGCCCTGCAATGTCATCAAAGGCAAGATTGTGTAATATGATAAGTATTGTAATGTAGGCCTACTTTTAAAATAAATATAACATAACACGTGTAGGCCTATAATCAATAATAATAGCTTTTGTTTATGCAAACAATAACCTAATAAACATAATAACAATAAAAAAACATAGTACATTGCGTGACTGTACCCCGCTGACCACCTCGAACATTTCTCTATAGATTTTATGATGACTTTGCATGACACAAAGTAAGTTATGTAAGTTAACTTTAACAGTCATTAAGGACGAGGAGCTATTCGAGTTGGAAGGGGACGTGTTGAAGTGAAAAACCTACCTTAGAAAAAAACTTTCGCCGATATCTTCGGACTGGAGAAGTGCATTGTGGCGAGGGGAGCGTGGTGTAGCGAGGTGTGCAGCAGGAGAGAGAGCCGGGAGACGAGCGGTAAGTGAGTGGAGTAATTACAGACGATCAACACCTGTGTCTCGTTCCAGTAAGGGCGCGGGGAGAGAATATAAACATCGGACAAAGTCACAGTGGAGAGAGAGAGACGGACTCGACGCGAGCTGCCACTATCCCAAACTTCTCAGTCAGCAAGGGGGACCTTCGCTGACTTCAGAGCGACACAAGCCAGGCTAGAAGGAAGCCCGTGGATTTATGTTGTGTACTTTTGATGCTCTATTTAATTTGGTTGTTTTATTTAGTGTGGAATAAAATCGTGTCAGTCTCGCCAACCTCGTCCTCTTCCTTCCTTATCTCCACGAACACGCTACATGCATGTACTTCAAATTTACCACAATCGAAGAGGGCGCTAATACGCACAAATATCACATATCAGACTTGTTGCGTACGCAAGTTTTTTAAGGTGTTTCAAATGTACGACTGTACAGCTGTACCTGCATGGTCTACCCTAAACCTAAAAGAATAGCCTAAAAATAATTTATGCGTCTTAAAGTTAAAACGTTTACATTAGTTTGTATTATACCCAGCAAACACAGGTTCTGACGACGTCGCCATGAAGTTTATCTTCGTTTGGTCACCGTGCCATTACTTTGTGACCACGTTCTGAGGACGTCCTGGCAACCTTCCGTTTCTTAGAATTTTTGCTTACATTCGAGAAACGTCCTAGCCACGTCCTCAAATAACGTCGTGAATAAATCCCATGGAGAACGTTTTAGCGACGTCATGTATTGGTCTTCAGATAACCTGGACACTGTCATTTGATTAATGAATCTGGGCTGCGTTTCCCGAAACCTTCTTAACACTACGTCGTTCTTAAGTTATACCTTAAGCTGTACCTTATCGTTAATACGTGTTTTCCGAAACCTTCTTAGTTAAGTATACTGTTCCTTCTGTAAGTCGTACTTTCGTAAGGTTGGTCTGGACCGCTCTTACCTTATCGCCGTTGATGGTTCATACCTCTTTGCAAAAAGCTTTTCTACATCTCAATTTAATTTCACATATAAAATTTTATATAATAATTTAATATAAAATTCTATTTAGTATTTAATTTACATTGTTACTTTACCTTAGTTTTAATTTTTCAAATAAAATACTCGGGTTTAATACACTAGGCTATTGAAGTGTTTTCATGAATAAAATTGTCATACACTGATGGTTGTTAGCGTTTTTAATTACAGCCTATTATCCCAAGGCACATCAGCTGGCAAACCATTTGACAGGAAAGGCGTGAGAATGAATGTTATGGGGAGTTTGGTCAAACTATGGCAGCGAGACAGCGAATAGTTCTCTTAAATCAAAGACGGTGCCCACCGCGGAGCCAGTTGGTGTATTTGCACAATTTCATTAGAGAACATTTTAGTCCCCTGGCAACCATGTCAGAAAAGAAAATACTACACAAATTTATCCTGCCACGAGAGCAAATTCTGCAGCTCTTGCATCTTGTTGGCCCAACTTTGTCGAGACAAACTCGACGGAGCTAACCCCTCAGCCCCGAAAATCAGCTGCTGCATGGCGGCTCTTCGTTTTTATGCCGTATGCCTTTCGCCAGGCACGACGTGATGGAGGCACATCAAGGCATCCATGCCATTGCGGGTGTGCCGCGAGTGTTTGGCATTCTGGATGGAACACTTATCCCTATACACAAATTAGTAATTTACGCCACTAATGTGAATCAACACAGATCAGTGAGAACATTGACACAGGATGGCAAACTATGAGAATATAAAAGACCCTTTCAAAAACAAGCGAAGCCAAACAGCCAGTTAGCTGGTTAACGCAGAAAACGTATGGCCTTGAGGGTGCGGGATCGGACACGTGCAAAATTATAAACACACACACCCTGATGAGCCCTGATAAATGCAATTTCAACTATTTCTAAAGCGTTTCTTTATAATAAACACGGTTTTCTCAATACTTTACCCAGCTATAACGCAAGGTAGAGCGAACAATCGATTCTCGAGGCATCGATATCAACCTATTCAACACCACCGCCATGGACAGCACCTGCTAATGTCGCACTTAAGATGGTTTACCTTAAGTAACCTCAAAAGGTATAGTTCGGAGAACACGCCAAGAAAAGGTGTACTTGAGTTAAGGTGTACCTTTAGAGTCTTCGTAGCGCGCTAAGAGACAAAATCGGGAAACTCAGCCCTGGTCATTTCTATTTATTATTTTATTGTATGGTAAATTTATGATCAGAGTAAAATCTGTTATAATGGCAAGACGAATGCTATAAATCCAACTTCTGACAGCTATTAAACTGGAGTTTAATTCGATACCGCAATTAAAACTGCGTTTCTATTTATTTAGTGCGCGCGTCTGATATGTGAGTGCGCGTCTTCAGCACGCGCCTTCTCTGTTCTCCAAAGAGCCGCACTCTCGCATCATTTAAACGTTCACGTCACCTCAGTGCCTGATAAATTACGTGGCACATACACTAAATGAAACATAAATGAATGAATAGAGATCTAACACAATTGTCCTCTATTGTGTCAGCACAGCAACAAAGTAAAAGCGTATTGTTTTCTGTCATGAACTCCGGTATCAAGGAGTTGACATAAAGAGATGTTATTTCGTAATAACGGATTAGTATTTCGTTTTAACGGATTAGTATTTCGTTTTAACGGATTAGTATCTCGTTTTAACGGATTAGTATTTCGTTATAACGAATTAAAATTTCTTGTAATATCTCGTTTTAACAAATTAAAATTTCTTGTAATATCTCGTTATAACGAATTAATATCTCGTTTTAACGGATTAATATTTCGTTATAACGAATTAATATCTCGTTTTAACGGATTAATATGTAGTAATAACGAATTAATATCTCGTTTTAACGGATTAATATTTCGTTATAACGAATTAATATCTCGTTTTAACGGATTAATATGTCGTTATAACGATTTAACATCTCGTTTTAACGGAATAATATTTCGTTATAACGAATTAACATATTTTTTTTATCACTTGCGGTTCAGAGCCACCGTAAAAATCAGATACTCTAAGACTTTTACTGAAGTCGTTTTGGCATTGGTGACTTGTAACTTGTAATGGAGTAATTTTCGCTGCAAGGTATCTATACTTTTACTCAAGTATGGTATTCAGGTACTCTTTACACCTCTGGAGATTGCTTTGAATCCTCTCTATCCCTCATCTGCAATACCTTATCATTAATACAAGAAAAATAAATAAGATAACATAGCCTTACTCAGTGCCATGCTGGTCTTGTTTCCTCCGCTTCAGGGAAAAAAACAATCCCCACCGGTAAGTTGTTTAAAATGTAATTCAACCTAGATTTCAAACAAAAGGAGCTTTCGGGCCTAGGCCATCTTTCACTTTTTGAAAGCATGCATATTGTGCAAAGAGAACGGAGCCAGAGGTGTAACTGTGAGCAATACTCCAATCTGTAAAATGCTTATTTAAACCTTTGTGTGGTGTTTGTGTCTGTGGGACCCATATTTCTTTTTTTCTTTTGTATTCACCCATTTCATAGCCTTCCTGTAGCTCAGTGGTTAGAGCATGGTTAGCAACGCTAAGGTCGTGGGTTCGATCCCAGGGGATTGCACATACTTATAAACAAATGTACACTATAATGCAATGTAAGTCGCTTTGGATAAAAGCATCTGCCAAATGCATAAATGTCAATGGCATTTAATAAAAAAATAATAGTTCCTCTTTCATTAATGTAAACACATATTGCTCACATATGATGTCTTTGTTGCCAGTTGTTGGGAAAAATTACATATCTGTAAAGTATTTTAACATGCATTTAGGGTTAGTTTTTATTGCTGTATTGATTTGAAAACTGAAGAATGCTCCACTAGAACTGTGAAGATGGCTGAGTAACTTGAACACCATACAAGGGTTAAAGAAAATTGGAGATGGCAAGAAAACCAATTTAAACTAAGACTGACAGATCTGTGTTCTGCCCAAACCTTTGAACTTTTATGTGATTCTAAACAAATCATGACATATTCATCTGTCAGCACTACTTGTCAGCTTACTAGCCTTGTTGATTGTTTTACCAGCAGCCATGAGTGAGTCACTGCTCTGAAAATAAAAAATGTCATATAACATAATAAAGCTTGCAGTGTTTACAACAGATGCCACACATAAACCACTCCAAAATGCTGCTTGATATCACTGATTACATTTGACTTTAAATGTTCTGGTTATTTTGATTTGCCAATACATCGAATGACATGCTTGTTTTCACGTTTGCAGTGTCGTGCTTTCGATGTAAGAAGGAATCAAACTATTTTGTTTGCTACCAGGTGCTATCTCAGCAAAGGAACTCTCAACATTAAGCAAAACAGAATCACCATGGCTATGTTAAACCAATTGAAAACAATGCCTTGCCACCATGGATGTAGAAACATATTGTTCATATTAGTTTGTAAATTCACCTGTAACTGATCCTACTAACCCTGAGAGTGTTCCTTCAGCATTAAGTAATACTAAGAATACAGAATCACGGATCCAATCTCATAAAGTCAACACATTGTGCATATGATTTTGTGGTTGTAAATAAACTAACAGAGGCCATGAGGATGCAACACACACGACCAGGTGAGATTTGATATTGCTTTCAACAGTGAAAGCAGTGGCCTCCTTTTGAATTGAAAAAGCGGATGTCTTCAAAGAAGCTGCTTCCAGCAGTCACCTTACTGCTGTAGTGTGTGATCTCAAAGACGAAGCTTGGTTGTTGTGTGTTCTTAGATTTTGTGTTTATTCTACACATAAAAAAAGCTAAACAATGTATTAAAACATTCTGATATAATTCAGAATTTGTAAGTCAAATTCAGAATTTCAAATTTAGGTCAACTTTGGGACACTGTCAGGCTGGTAAATCTGCAAAATTTACCACTAACTAGTTTAGGTTTAAAAACTGAAAAAAATATAGATTCCTATCATCCAAATCCAACATCCTCAACACTTTTTTTGAGGACAACAATTTTAATAGCCAGTGATAAATATTGATGCATTGTAAATTCCATGAAATCAGCCATAATGGGCAAAAAGGCTTGGCTCTGTGGTGCTTCTTAAACAATATTTACGATAAGAACCTTTAGAAAATATATAAACAGATGATTATTCTGCTACACATGTACACAAAGAGATGAATGTTATCTCCAATCGGTAAACAGAAAAGAGCTCAGCCTGTTCCTCACTGCTCCCGCAGTCTGATTTAATGAGAGTAGGGTGGGTTTGGGGGGAGTTGCTTCCTATTATGTTTGGAACTACACTCAACACTGTTGCAGTAGTTGAGTGTTGTCTGATTCATTATTCATTTGCCAGTGATGGAAACATGTTGCCTAGAATTACAGGGTCTCAAACACTATAACATTTTCCATGTAATAATGATAATGGTGTTTTCAAGATTGCGACTATTACTGTAAACAGAAATGTTTGCCTCTTGGTATATTAAAACAGTGTCCAGTGCAGAGTGGTAAGTGCGAGAGACAAAAGCAGATATAAATCTTTATTTGTTATTGTGGTTGATTTATTATTTAGGCAAGGTTTGTTTGCGAATATCTTATTGTTTATAATGTGATGAATCTTCTCTGCCAGGAAGGTAACAGAGCACTCTTTATAAAAGGTGACATTTTTAAAGGCCAGTTAATTCAGTTTTTTTCTGACCTGTTACACTGAATTGAATTATTTTTTTGATTTGCAAAAGAAAACTGAAATAAACAAACACTTTAAAAGGGTCCTGTTTTGCCTATATTTTAAAGTCTTAATTATGTTTATGATGTGAAAAACAATAGGTGTACATGTTTTGATTAAAAAAAATGCTTTTTATATTACATATTTCACCTGTGTTTTACACTGTCATCTCGATTCTCAGAAAACGGGCTGTTGAGTTCCTGGTTCTATTATAGTTTTTTACAATTGCTATGACAATTTTTTCAATTCTCCTAACAATTTTACGAAAACACAGAATTGGCAAAACTGTTCATTTCATGCTCAAAAATACACATTGTAAACTACACTCAAACACTCATTTAAAAAATACAAAAATACACTTACACAATACACCTTGTCTACCAAAACACTAACACATGTTCTCAACTAACTGAACATTTGGTCAATCATAGCACAATGTCATAAAAAAACACTAACATCACATGAAATTACAAAAAAAATCATTATTTTATGTGTTAGGTCTGCCCTTATACAATATCTTAACTGTTGGTTTCCCGGATGAGATTTGTCCATATATTCATTGTCATGATTCTGCCCTCTCTTGTCACGCTTTTTGAGCCTTGAGGCAGAATCATGACAAACCAACGTGTTTCATGTGGAGAGAGGTATTTTTGTCCTTATGGCTTTCCATACACTCTCTTCGGTCTCATCTCTGTTCCTCTCCTCTCCTCATTATTGCTTGTTAATGATTTCATGCCCTGCACCTGTTACCCTCTTGATTTGATCCTTTTATAATGCCCCTGTGTTTTCTGTCCTGTGCTGGTTCATTGTGATTTGTATGGTGAGTTCCTTTGCCTTGTCAAGTCAAGTCAAGTCTAGTTATTTGTAGTCCACGTCAAATGTTAACTTCAGTCTTGTTTAAGTGTAGTTAGTCTTAGTCCTGTCTTGTCATGTTATTATATTCTCCTGTTTTGTTATGTTACCTCCTCGTGGGTTTTTGGTTTTGTCTTTGTATTTATTAAACGTCTTGTTAACCCCTTACCCGCTGACTGCGCCTGGGTCCTCTGTCCTTGTCTCGCCTCCACGATCATGACATTCATTCACCAGCCTCTCTGTATGATAACCTGGGGTTTGACAGGGATTTTCAAACTAGGGTCTGGGGAGCCCCAGGGGCTTTTTTTGCTACATGCATAGTTTTCAGAATTGTTTATATTAGTATATTTCTAGTGAATATTTCCTTTTTTCGCACTCAAAATTAAAGTTATTACAGTAGAAATGCATTTGAATTGAAAATGTCTCTTCAGGGTTATATGCCTCCAACAAGTGCAGCCCAATATTTGTAAGTTTGGAAACAATATGTTGTCTTTAAACACTAATATATCACATTCACTATTTATCTAATAAAATAAAAATGTTTCTTTGCACATAGAAAATGATAGATGGATATGTATTTTAGGAAGGGGGTTCATCTTACGATAATGTTCTGTCCCTCACTTTACATGTTTATGACAGCAGGTGTCAATATAGACTACGGCTGTGAACTTCAATTTGCTGTTTCTCATTAGCCATGGAACAAAATAAATATGATATATTTGTGTTGTAATTCACAATATGAATGGCCTATTTTTTACTTTGACTTTATGATCTATAAGTTTATATAGTGTTATAGGTTTAGAAAGTGATGTTATCTGTTCTGACATACAGTGTGAAAGTAAATTTGGCAGTAAAGATACGTTGTTTTGGTCTTGGTTGAGCTTGTGTGTTAAAGTTAAAGCACTTTAAATTTGTGTTAAATGTATGGATTTTGTGTCAAAGCAACAAGAAATTTGTGAAATGTATAGCCTACACATCCAGATGTTGTGATAACTGTGTTAAGAGTTGAAAATTGTTTCGTAGCAATTTTAAAAAAACTCTAATTCCCTCCTTCCGAAACGCTCTGATTGGTCAAGCTGAGCCAGTCTTTTGTGATTGGTCTACCGCTTAGAGTGTGTGTTGAGATGTCCTGCCCATTACAATTGCTCCCCAGGCACGTAGACGTGTCCACCATCTTGGAACGGTCCACTGACGTCACTCACAGTTTGCTAGAATGCCACAACACTTCGCAGCCATGGCTTTTTAATTCCCGAAAAATTGGATACCCTTTTGTTGTTGTCATGTGTTAGTGTAGGAAATATAATGTTTAGGTTTACAAAGCAACAAATATGTTTTCATAACCATACACAGTCAGCTTGCTCTTGAGTGTTAACGGACTGGCTTGGCAGGGTTGCCAGATCTGTGAAACAAAATCCTTCATCACGAGCCTAACGTCCCTAGTCCAAATAACAGAACTTAACATTCATAAATAAAATCATCTTAAGATTGACAGCTATATAACTAAATCCTTCTACTCCTAACCTGTGGATAAAACAAACCGGAGCAACAGTTACAAAGTAACCCAATTCCACTGGAAAGCTGCAGACTTTGCAACACAGACTGGCTCGCACCGTTCCAATATGGCGGACGACCTACGTATAGCGTCCCATAGAAACAGATGCTAATGCGGCATCTAGTTTTTACCCTATCCATGTTCCAGGGGGCACGATTTATGTCAAATTTGGCAGTCGTGATGTAACTACTGCAGGAAGTAGCTTGTTGTAGTCTCAACGAGACATTCTCAAGTCTATAAACGGGATTTTTGTTAAAGTAAATATCTTCCTTTTCTGTGAACTTTGAGATGTTGCTATTGGCAGATGTTGTTTATGCTCAAACAGCTATACCACTCACTAACTAAATAAAAAATAAATAAAATTCCATCAGACCTCCCCTATTTTTTCATGTGGGCTGGCACTATATTACACTAAAAAACACATATTAAATTTAAGTTCGTTTACTAAGTAAATTTATTAGTTACATGCTTTGATGGTTAAATTTCCATTTTTATGTAAGAGGTAATGATACATGGTTATATCACCTGCCAAAAGGCAATTTAACAATTACATTCAGTCAAGCATTACTGCCAGTTTAATTTTAGATGCATGTGCTCCACCAAAAAAAAAACATTTTGCACCAGTTGCTACTGATCAACGGTGTACATTTCTTATGCTGGTATTTACCGTGTTCCCATAATTCATAACTATCGGAGCATAGAGCCTTGAGGGATGCCTGGACTCTAACTAAACTGCAGCTGTAACCGTAGCTTATCCAAGTGTGCTTGTAGTGGAAAACCTGTTTCAGTCCTCTCTTTCAGTCCTCTCTGGGCCAAATCTAGTGGGGAAAACATGGCTCTTTGCATCACCTGCCATAAGCACAGCAGGCATCCTGTAATGTCATCAAGGAAGTATTTCTTACACCTACGCCTTTCCATTGCCAAAGCAGATCAGAGATCTTCCAAAGCGGGGGGGTTCTTCTTTCACTGAGCTGGTTACGGCCTCAATACAACAGCTGCATCAGTTAATTTAACACATGAACTGAAGTAATATTAATATTAACACAAATGCTGCATTCCGTTTATGCTTGTTCATTTTCACTTTCCAAAAGAAGAGTTTTTCACAGAGACACATGAATGACCTCATACACCATAGCTTAGCTATTGATAAACATCATTCGCATTTGAAGATGCATTTAAAGACTGCTGCGGGCAAAAGGAACAACCACCAATATTTTTTTCAGACACTTAGTCAATAGACTGTCATGCAAAGGTTCCTTTGTTTTTTTTTCTGTATATGTGAGAGCCAGCAGTTTGACACTAGGGGTCCTAATTGAAATGAAAGAATTAGAGCTCTGCCAGCCACTCTAGTTTCTAATTATACCACCTATTAAGTCTATCAGGCAAAGACCTAGACATAAATATGAGAACATTCTGCCACATAATATTTGTCGCAACCACAGTCTCATCCTCCACCATTGGCACAAATGATTCATCAACCCACTTTATCTCTTTTGTTTGTGTGACAAGGAGATTTGATATTGTTTTAATTTGTTTGTCCCATCATCATTTCTGAGCAGCTGTTCTGCTTGAATTGTGTGACTTAATTTGCAGCCGAGTTGAGTGTGATTTGTTTTGTACCTCTCTTCTTCTGCTCTGCTTCCCCTACTTATTCAGACAAGCACACTTTCATTTTTTATCCTGACTGCACTACACTCCAGAAAAAGCATTACTATTGAAGATAAGCATGTTTGAATTGACAAAACTAACAGCTGGAGGATGGATAACCTTAGACCTACACTGATGGACAGAGAAAAACAACTGTTTTGTTCCAAAACATATAGAGGCCCAAGAAAGCCACTAATTCACCCTAAAATAAAAGAGACCCTATCATTTACTCATCCTCATGCATTCCAGTATTGACTTATTGCTTTAAAACTACATATAACATATTATTTAATATAACTAAAAAAAAGGAATTCATATACACCTATGGTATGAAAGTAAATTATGGGGTAGTTATTTTAAGGCACTGGTGTGCTTTCAACACAAAGGCTGTTCAAAAAGGGAGCCTCTTAATAATTATCTGCCTAAGGCAGGGTTTGTCCTGCATAGAGAAATTGGAGGCGGCCGCCTCCGTCAAATGAGCCTACCACTGCGCGTTCAGCTCCTAAGAACATTCTTGTCGGGCGTGAAGCAACACCAATGTGGGGTGACCGATGGGTACCAATGAAGATCCTTAACCCTAATTCAACTTCAGTCACGCTTCGCCGTAACTCCAAACTAGCTGACGTTTCTTCCTGCTTAGCTGTCGAAGATTTCACTGTCATGCAAGGATTGAGTAGAACCCATTCCGACGTTCCTAAGTCAGAGTCCTTCGACGCTGCCTCGCTCACCGATCCTGTTCAGTTGCTGAAAGGCTGTGGTTTGAAAGACATCGACATTGATGGATGTGACGTTTCCGAGATGTGGAAGAGACAAATGGCTGCTCTTGTTGCGTCTTACAATGATGTTTTCTCAAAGGATAAATTGGACTGTGGAGAAGCTAAGATTCCGTGCATAGGATCCATCTGTATGATGAGCAACCTTTTCGCCTTCCCTATCGTCGTATCCCTCCCGCCCACTACCAGAAACTGAGAGAAGTGTTGTCTGAAATGGAAGAGAAAGGCATAATCTGCAAATCTATCAGCGAGTACGCTTTGCCTCTAGTGATGGTCTGGAAGAAAGACGGTAATCTGAGGGTGTGTACAGATTTCCGCTGTCTTAATGCCAAGACTGTGAAAGATGCCCATCCTTTACCACATCAAGCTGACTGTCTTGCAGCTTTGGGAGGCAATGCCTTTTTCAGCACCATGGACTTAACTTCTGGCTTCTACAACATCCCTCTTCATGTGTCTGACCGATGTTACACTGCCTTTACAACTCCAATGGGGTTGTACGAGTATAACCTTCTTCCCAGGGTCTGTGCAACAGCCCTGCATCTTTCATGCGTATGATGCTCAGTGTTTTCGGTGACCTTAACTTTTCCAGTCTTCTCTGTTACTTAGATGACCTTTTGGTCTTCGCTCCTTCTGAACAAGAGGCACTTGTTGAGCAGGTGCTTGGATACTGTGTTCACCAGACTGAGATCCAGCAACCTGAAATTAGCTCCTAAAAAGTGTCACTTTCTGAAGAAGTCTGTAAAGTTCTTGGGCCATGTGATTGATGGTACCGGTGTTTCAGTAGATGAGGAGAAAGTGAAAGTTATCTCTGCTTTTTGTAAAGGGGATCTAATGAAGGAAGATGGAATTACACCTTCGCAAAAGCAAAAGAAAGTCAGATCTTTCCTTGGTATGGTCTTGTATTACCAATCCTTTATTCCTGGTTGTTCCCGTATCGCCAGACCCCTGTTCAATCTGACGGCTGGTCAGAAACGTTCAACTAAAGGTCCTGGTAGTCGTAAGAGAGCAGGTACTTTTCGAGAGTTAACTCCTCTGGACTGGACCCCAGACTGTGAAATAGCCTTTGGAGAACTAAAAAGAACCCTTGTAGACAGTGTGGTGTTAGCCCATCCTGATAACGAATGCCCATTCCTGCTCAGTACTGACGCTTCCTTAGATGGCCTAGGTGCTGTTCTATCTCAGATACCTGACGGTGAAGACAAGGCTAGACCTATAGCATTTGCTAGCAATGCTTTGAACCACAGCCAAACAAAATATACCGCACACAGATTAGAGTTTCTGGCTCTGAAATGGGCAGTGTGTGATAAATTCAGTCACTGGCTTAAAGGACATGAGTTTACAGTGTGGACGGATAACAATCCGCTTACATATATTCTGAACAAGCCAAAGCTGGCTGCTTGCGAGCAGCGTTGGGTGTCAAAACCTGCCCCGTACTCATTCAAGATCAAATATATTCCTGGAAAACTCAATGTAGTCGCGGATGCGCTTAGTAGAGAGCCGTTTGTCAAGCCTGTGGGTCAGCGACTTCTATCAGAGCCCTTTTCTACACTGTTAAGAGAAGTGCAAGGTGTTGAGGTTGGAAATGTGCAAAAAGTGTTCAGACTTACTTGTCAACCTCAGTCGCTAAGATCAGATTCCTTTGACGTCAGCTTTAATGTTTCATTGTCTGCCGATGACGTGTCTTCAGTACTGTCTTCTTGTGATGAGTGGGAAGCTGGAACTGCATGTAGAGCAACATCAGTCGCGGTACATCTTAACTCTTTGATCAGTGGTGATGAAGAAGTGTTTCATTCCTTTTCCCTGACCGACTTGCGAGAACATCAGCACAAAGATCCTGTCATTGCCAGAGTTTGTCATTATGTTAGCAGAGAGCGCAAGACCATCAAGCCGTGGACGTGCTAATGAGAACCTGTACGTGTTACGAATTCTGAAGCAATGGGATAAACTTTCAATGCTTGATGGAATCCTGTACAGAGTTATTAAGGACCCGCTCACAAAGCACAAGAGATTTCAATTCGTCCTACCGGAGTCTTTGAAATGTCAAGCACTTTCTGTCATTTACGACCTAGCTGGTCATCAAGGACAGCCACGCACTTTGTCTTTGGGCCGTCAGAGATTTTTCTGGCTCGATATGGAGCGTGATGTGAGAGATTACGTGAAGAAATGTCCCAGGTGTGTCTTCAGTAAAACTCCTGAGCCTGCAGCTAGAGCCGCCCTGGAGAGTATCAAGACAACAGCCCCGCTAGAACTCGTGTGCATCGACTTCTGGTATGCTGAGGATCGGCACAACAGATCTGTGGATGTTCTAGTTATAACAGACTATTTCACAAAGCTTGCTCTTGCATTTCCATGTAAAGTTCAAACTGCGAAAACCGTAGCAAAAAAACTGTGGGATGGCTTCTTCTGCGTCTATGGATTTCCCCAACGCATCCATTTGGACCAGGGAGCTTCATTCGAGAGTGAACTGATTGCTGAGCTTCTCGAACTAGCTGGCGTCGATAAGTCCAGAACTACACCTTACCACCCGATGGGGAACGGTGGTACGGAAAGATTCAATAGAACACTAGGCAATATGCTCAGGTCCCTTCCACCTAGGCCTAAGCAGAAGTGGCCGCAACTGGTACAGACTATGACTTTTGTGTACAACTGTACAGCTCACGAAACAACAGGCTTTGCCCTGTTCTACCTAATGTTCGTCAGAGTACCGCGGTTGCCAGTTAACAGAGGGACAAAAGGGCAGGACACACTGTAAGACTGTTTTATTATTTTCCATCAGGTATGTTACAATTGTCATTTGTTATATTTATGTTTTATGCTATTTTCTGTTCACCTGCTCTTCCCTTTTCACACTGGCTGTGCATGGGAGAGAGGGACAAAAGGGCAGGACACACTGTAAGACTGTTTTATTATTTTCCATCAGTGATTAAATGAAGAGTCGAACCGTTATCTGATGTCCGAGTGGTTACTACCCCATAAAAGAGAAAAAAAACACAACGCAGAACTACACAGGTTACATATGTGCAATCCCCTGGGATCAAACCCATGACCTTGGCATTGCTAGTGCCATGCTCTAACCACTGAGCCACAGGAAAGCTTTTACAATTACAAATACACAATTAACTTGCAACAGAGAACTGGTAAGTAAAACAATAAGTAATGTGAAGACGAAGTGAGTGAAATAATTCTGTGTTCAGATGTTCCACAGGCTCCTTGATAATAATGAACTTCACCGATAGACATTAAATACATATCTGGGCCCATATTCATGAAAAATCTTAGTGCAAAGAGTTGCTCCTAGTGACAAAATTCTAAGAAAACTCTTAGAAATGTGGGCGTTTCCCCTTAAAATTACAGAAAAGATCCTAGTAAAGAAAAACGTAATTCATAAAGCATCTTATCCCTTAAAAGAGCTCTTAAGGTCCAAAATTTTAAGAGTTGCGAGGAGGACTTTTAAGAGACTTACGAGTTTCTTTAGCAGCAGAGAAAATGGACGAAACACGAAAAGTGAGAAAAAATGTGTTGCAATGCATGACAATTTCCATATTACTTTTAAGGTTTATCTGATTTTTTATTGTTATTGTTTTTTGTGTGTGTGTGTTTGTGTTCAACTTTTGTTTATCTTGGTTTTGGTTTTCTTGTATAGCTGATTTGATGCAATGCATATTGTAAAAGCGCTATAAAATAAAATGACATTGAATTGAATGACAGCTAGTTAATAAGACACAACACATTAGATCGTGCAGGGTTCATGTTTGTGACCGATCCTATTAGAGACACGCTAACATGTCAAAGACAGCACAGAAATGACATAGCGCCAGAAATAAAAGAAATCACTACATTTACATATTTAGCAACTGGAGAAATGCAGCTATGCAGCAGCGATGATTTGGTTCCGTCACATCCTTCTACAGTGATCACACAAAAAATTACAGCACTAACAGAAACTTATTGTGTCACTGTTCATTTTCTATCAAATACGTTGACATTAACAGCATAGTAAAAAAATATATAGTGCGTGCGTGTTTGTGTGTGTGCGTGAGTACGGTAAAACAGGAAAAACTACATGTGCAATATCAAACTAATGACCCTATACTTAAAAGCGCTCTTTTTTCCTTCTTGGCCAACCAACCAATCACAGTCCTTAATAGACTGTGTCATACATAGCAACGGGGTCAGCCCCGCCTCCTCACTAAAATAAAAGTTTTTGTCTTTTCCTTGCTCAAAGTTGCTCTCAGATTGGTCCTGAATCGCTTTTAACCTAAGACTCCTAAGTAAAAGTTTTTAAGATAAATTAAGAGCTTTCTGAGAGGATTCTAAGAAGCTTTAAGAATACGGGCCCTGTGCCCGTATGTATAAAGCCACAGAGTAAAATTTTACTTTTAAGTGTGTCAAAATTCTAAGAATGACGTAATTTTACTCGTATTCTTACACTTAAGAATAAGAGTTATTCATAAAGGTTCATAAGTGTTAAGACTAGGTATCAGCTCCTAAATTATTTAAAAGAGCTGAAGAGGTCTCCTAAACTAGTTAGGAGTAACAAGATGGCAGCAGAGAGAAGGAGGCTGCGCACTTTCCAACTACGGAAGAATGTTTTGGAATTATATGATGACAGGGAGTTGATAAAACGTTACAGGCTTGATCGTCAAGGTACGATCGTTGTTACCGACTTAGTCAGAAATTCTATAACTTCTCCCACTCTAAGAAACAATGCTTTAACTGCAGAAATGAAAGTAGTAATGACTCTGCGTTTCTTGGCGACTGGAAAAATGCAGCAATGCACCAGTGATGACTTGGGGCCATCACAGTCCACAGTTAGCAGGGTCTTAAATACCACTGTTGAAGCCCTAACCACACCAGACATAGTAAGGCAGTTCATCATCTTTCCAACTGACCTTCAAACAATACAGCAAAAGCAAGCAGATTTTATGAGGATTGCAGGCTTCCCTGGAGTTGTTGGAGCCATTGATGGCACCAAGGTTCACATCATTGCTCCAACTGTGAATGAGGAGACATATGCCAATCTAAAAGGATTCCACAGCATCAATGTTCAAGTTGTAATTGATGCCAATTACAAGATTCTAGATCTTGTAGCAAAATGGCCAGGGTCAACGCATGATGCTCGGGTTCTTTCCCAGAGTGGCCTCACTGGGTTATTTGAACAAAATTATGTTCGCCCTGGATGTCAGCTGCTGGGTGACTCGGGTTACCCTTTAAAACGCTGGCTTCTCACCCCTTACAGAACACCACAAGGAGAACACCAGCTCAATTATAACAGGTATTGTATTGGACTGAACCGTAGACAAGATACCAATTTTGTTCAATGAGTGCATTCTTGACTTCTCTGAGCTATGTTGTTTTATTGTTTTTGCATCATCAAGAGCACACAAAGAAACAAGAGCTGTGGTGGAGAGAGGAATTGGACAGCTGAAAAGGAGATTCCATGTCCTTCATGGAGAAATTCGACACTGCCCTGAGCACGCTAGTCGCATTATTATGGCTTGTGGCATTTTGCACAATATTTGCAAAGCTCGTAACCTCCCACTGCTTGATGATGATGATGGTGATGCTGACAAAGATGATGATGATCATGATGACGACAACAGCGATCCTGATGAGAATAACGACGATGACAATACCACTAACCATGGATTACAAAACATTTCAGGGAGAGCATCAAGGGACTGCCTTGTTAACTTACATTTTGGGTAAGCAAAACTTGTAGAAAATAAGTAACAATAGATTTGTCATTACACAGTTTTGTTTACACAAATCACATGTACAATCATTAAGTATTCTTTATTTTTTGCAATTTTAGCGTGTAATATTCATTTTGAATTTCCAGCAACTTTATTTCTAATTTGAGCTTCTTTATTTTAAGAGACTCAATGTCATCCTCAGGGGCTGCGCCCTGTGCAAACCCTGTGTCTTGTGAGGCAGAAGGCTCATGGAGGACACAGGGAGATGTCCTGAGATGATACAGGAGAAGATGCATCAGATGGACCAGCTCCATCATCATCCACACTACATTCACATGCAAAAAATGTTTACGCAATCCGAAGTGTTGTGTCTTTTTCATGTCCATAGATTAAAGTAGCTAATATAAATTTATAAAAAAGGCAAACATATTATTACATGTATCGTTTTCTTCTTACCATCTTTGTAACTCCTTCAATTTCAGTAGTGCAGAGTCTGGGGCTTCTGCTATGCCACAAATGGAAGGATTGGCTGTTCCAAGTATCTCCTCTACTATCTCGGCAATCTCAGACAGAGGTTTACATGGAGGGCCTCCACCTATTCTACATAGAACTCTGCTGCTGACCACATGGACACCATCATTTAATATAAAAGTATTAATATAAATTAGGGCTGTCAACGTTAACGCGTTAACGCATGCGATTAATTTTTTCAAATTAACGCGTGAAAAATATTTAACGCAATTAACGCAGCATCCGTTTGTTTTGACATTCTTTGTCTAGCGTTACATTATGTAATCACGCTCTTATTCGTGTACAGGCTTTTAAACCAGTTAAGCGCGATTTTAAACAGTTGCTTTGACGCATTCAATGAAGATAGACAGCTTCTAAACTGTGGGACGCGGCAAAACGCAACGCGAGGTCCAGTCTGGTGTAAACAGTCACGGGCTGAAGGCTGCGTCGTTGAATCTCTGTCAGACAGCGCATCCGTGTTAAGTTCTCTTTCGTGCTTGAATGGATAAAACCATACAAGATTATGTCAGAAAGCCCGTTTTGTCTAGCATTTTCTTAAGCAAGACTTCAAAGTGTAAAATAAAATCTTAAATGAATGCAAAGAGTTGTGAAAATGGGAGTACGGTGATGTCAGATCTGCGTACTGAGACAGCTCTTAAAGGGGCCACGTTCTTAAACGTGCTGCTGTGACTCCTGTCACTAATGTTAATCAAAGAACAAAATAAAAGAAGAAATCAATGTGATTTTGTAGCTTTAATGAGAATTCTTCTGCATTTAATTTATAATTTAGCATTAAAAACTGTAAAGTGTTTGAGAACTTCCTTCAATTTCTGTATATTTCATGATAGCTCTCAATTATATTATTGAATGGTTATAATTAATGTTAAAATAATCAATTTAATAGAGACATCAGTTACAGTACTAATATCAAAATGTTTTCTTTCATTCATAAAATGACGCTGTTAAAGAAATATGTTGTTTCTACATCAATTTGAAGATTAAATGTGAAATTATTAAAATGTAAAAGTATATTTTAAAATATTATTGTTATGTGCGATTAATCGTGATTAATCACAGAAAATGTGTGATTAATCCGATTAATTTTTTTAATCGATTGACAGCACTAATATAAATATGAATATAAAATCAAATGTACCAGTGGCTCGCATGCTTTCTTTGTATGCTGCAATTTCCTTGCGTGCTGTTGACAAAACATTGTACCACCTTTTCTCACAATCCTCTGCTAATCGTATTGTCCAAGGAAATGCTGCATTTATAGTCATTGTAATCTGTTGCCATGCTTTTTTTTTTGTCCTTACTTGTTAAAGTTGGACTGAATTTTCCTCTTATCACCTCCTTACATTTAAGGACGGACTGCACTAGAACAACATTTTCTTCCTTGGACCAGTTTGGTTTTATTTTTGAATACATTTTTAACAGTTTGCAACTTTGGTCTTTCCTTTATATACAGGTGTAAGTGAAATTTATAATGATGTGATTCATCAGCTTAATTACTTAAATGGTACCACATATCCATTTAATTAGTGTGTGGAAAGTCATAAAACTGTGCAAAATTGTGTCAAATAAAAGTACTTGTAATCTTTTTGCACACAATGCAAAAAAGTATTTCTCAAATAAATTGAAATATTAAAATTATTGTAATATCTTATGTAAATAGTAAATTAATTGTGTCATACTGCTGTGACTTCACCCTTGCAGGCTCCCTATTGGCTGATTCAGAGGTCAAGTGCGGCCATTTTGTGTTTAATTCATTTTAGTCTTTAATTTACAACACTTAAGTCAGAACTTAAGAATCAGTCTTCAACTTTACTGAAAGTTGCTTCTAGTTTCTTTATAAAAGGCTCTTAAAAAAGTCCTACTTCTTACTAAGATTTTTTTGACACTTAAGTCAAAGTTTAAGACAACTCTTGAGAGCATTTTTGAGAAGTTTTATACATACGGCCCCTGGTTCCGTATTCACAAAACATCTTAACGCTAAAAGTAGCTCCTAACTTGCTGATTTAGGAGAAACTCAATTTTTTGTGCTAAGAGTATTTCACAAAGCGTTCTAGCGCTAAAACTAGCTCCTAAAACTGTGAGACGTTATGAGAAGTGAAGAGGACTCCTTTGTCACTAAGACCAACTCACAACAATCCTAAAAATGCTGTAACACCGGCAGTCTGCCTTGAAACCTAAATATTTTAGAAAGATTTCATGACAATGAGCTCAACCATAAAGACTACTAATATCTGCTAACTGTTAATGAGACAGGCAAAATGCTTACAATTAGCTGAACATTTACTTTATATGAACATATAGTTTATTTTCACAAGATAACTCCTTTAAAAAAAAAAAAATACAGCTAACAAATACAACAAAACACAATAAACAACATGATTTTTGAATTAAAGTTATTGTTACTTAATAAAAAACAATAAAAAACAAACAATTTGATTAATATTAATTGGAATGCACAATAAAAACTTGAATTTTGAAAAAAATTGAGTTATCTGTGTCAGGGATGGTGTGTGCGGAAGAACCCAATAGCAGGCAGGCGGTGGTGAAGGGGTTAACAAGGTCTTTATTAAACAAACAAAAACACCCACGATGGGGAAAACTATAACAAAACACGAACTATGAACTTAGGAAAAAAGGAGGAATACAAAACAAAACACTTCCCACGTGGGGGCAACAAACTAACAAAATAAACTCGACACGTCTTACAAAACACGGATGGGTAAATAAGGCAGGACACAAAACTCACAAATGACGGACGAGGCAAACAACAGGATCTCGGACAAGAACACGGGAGCACGACCACGGTACAAGAACACACACGTAAACGTAATACACGAGCACAGGACAATGAAACATGAGGGTATATAAAGGGAAGACAGACAAAGGATAACGACACGGGGCAGGTGTGGGTACTTAAACACTCAGGGAAAGATAACGAGGAAACGAGATGGCGGGAATAGTGACGAGACACTGGAGAGAACGCATATCATTGTCAAAAGGACAATAATATGTTTCTCTCCACATATAACCAAAGACTTTGTCATGACTCTGCTACAGGACCAAGAAAAACATGACTAAATGAAGCAGAGCCATGACAATCTGTTCTTGTAAATGAACTCTTCACCTGTTGAATTAGTAATTTAGTGTATATTTTATCATCTTAATTTGAATACGGCAATAAATATTAAAACATTTCATTTGTATATGACTACATTTTTGTTTTAAGATCTTAATTTAAATATGTCAGCATGAGATCCCTATACTATAATATGTCTATGATTAAATGACTGACAGAGACCCATCCTCTATCAGCCAATCACTGTGGTCATAGTCAGTAAACCTGCTGACTTCATCCATAGCAACGAGGTCAACCCCGCCCTTTTTCTTAATTTAACATTTACTTCTGTTCCTTAGTAAAAGTTGCTCTCAGCAGCGTTGTGAATAGGTTTTAAGTGGAAACTCTTAACTACAAACTTTTACTGCTGTTTAGGAGAGCTCTTAATGTTAAGATAAAATGTTTTGTGAATACGGGCCCTGAACTCAGTATGGTGCTCACTTGGTAGTGATTTTATTTTACAATGATTAAAGGAAAGAGAATAGATATTATTATTATTTTTGCCACCCTTGGCACTTAGACAGCTACTGAATAAAGCTGAAATATCATCATAATGATAATTTCTACATTCTTTCAAATCTTACAAGCTTCTATTATATGTAGATATACACAGAACTCATTTAGCAATTTTAATGAAATGCCATAGTATGTCTTAAAAGCTGCATAACATGTTATTACAGTTTACTTACAAGTGAATGGCATTTTTTATTTGAATAATATTATCTATTTAATTAAATATTTACACTGATGAGTTAAAGCAGTTCTGTGCTGCTTTCAAGAAGCTTCAGATATAATTATGGCTTTAAACTCAATTACTTATACAGCAGTGACTGGCAACTGGATAGTTTTTTTCTTGTATCCTCTGAATATTCCTTTTTTTTAGCACATTAGACTTGTTTGTATGTATTCTTCTGTCGGTGAGTTAAAAGTAGGCTCCATGCTTTCAAAATGTTTGGAATCTTGAAAAACTGCATTGTTATATTCTAGCATTTACATTAAAATAAGTAGTTTAATGTTAGATTTGATCAGCTTTTGTATTGGATATTCATTGACATTCAGGCCATATTGGTCAATACCCTGCTTATTATCTGAACCTAAAGATGTGTGTTTAATCATTTTCTCTGTGACCCAGGCAATTATAATAACCTGTAATTTGTGACATGGTAATTATATGAGCTATTGATGCTTTGTTTTCAGTTAAGCAACAGATAAAATTTACCTGCTTATAATATTTCTTATTATTGTTTTGTTGTCTTAAAATTCAACTGAACCACTATGCACGGATGGACCAATTTAATGATGTCTTTAGTACTTTTCTGGACCTCGACAAAAACTGACACCATGATGTCTATGAGGAGGCCTGGAAATCACGATGTCACCTAAATATCTCTATTTGTGCTCGGAAGATGCCAGAAGTTCTCTAAACATATTTAACATCATGTGGGTGAGTAAAAAATCACACAAAGTTGATTTTTGGGTAAAATTCCCCTTTAATGTCTAAGTTAGCACAATTGGCAGAACAAGATCCTTCGTTGTTATCACGCCATAATTTCACATGGCACACTGTGAAATGTAATGCACATTCTTTCATACTGGAGGACACATAATAAATGTACACTGTAAAAAATCAACTTCAAAGTTTAGCTCAAAAGTGTTCACGGATCTGTGTGTTCATTCCTGCTTATTGTCACATGCCTATTGCTTGTGTGGTGGTTTTTCTAGACATATTATTGACTTTTCTTATATTCTAAATATATTACTGAGTTTTCTTATATAAAATAGCTTTCTTATATAAAGAATACATTTAAAGGTAGTTATAGAGTTCATGTACTTCTCTGATTGTAACAAGGGCTATGGGCCTCATGTATGAGTTTGAACACTTGAACACCTGCGAACACACCAAATATCTTATCAAATTACGACAGGAACTGCACGTACACCACACACACTTTTGTAGAGAGGTTTGGTTAAGAACGCTGGGTTGTTTATCATTATCACACTAAACCATGAGTTCATTTTTAATAAAACCAAGGTTAAATCATGTATCGTCCGAAAGCCCCTGGAAAGGTGTCAAGATAAAAAGCACTTGATATACGTATGTGTTATTGCACATGATATACGTATGTGTTATTGCACATGATATACTGTGGAAATATTTTTCAGTTAAAAGTATGATTTAATTATCAATATAATCATTAAGTGTTTTCTTTCATTAAATCATTAAGCTGTGTGCTTTTATCATATGCTTGCTATTTTACTCAGTGAAAAGTTACTGTGGCAAACGGAGTGAGACAGGATAAGTGGGGGTTGGAACCATAAATTTAACTAAGTCAACACACACACACACACACACACACA
>NC_079899.1:5742926-5762826 GCF_024868665.1 Triplophysa rosa
TTGGGTTGCAGTGCCCGCACTGCCTTTCCCGGCGCTCGCGGCTGGCTACATGGCGCCTCGGGTTTGAGCGCGGCTCCAAGCCGCGCCCGTCCCCAGTGCCGTGTTTACCGGAAGTGCATGAGGAACTTAGTAGGACCTGGAACGCCCCTTTCCGGCACGTTTCACGTCAAACAAAGTTCCATCACCCTCTCTTCCCTCGAGGTTGAGACAGCTGGAGGATACGTCGTTGTCCCCCAGGTGTAGTATGCCGCCGCGGTGCTCGTGCCCGTAGGAGGTGGCCACCTGGGGGGGGTCGACCTAGACTCCTGTCCAAAGCATGTGGGGTCTCGGCATCTCTTGTGTCGAGAGCTTACATTGCGGGGGACCAAGCTGCCTCCTCTCTCCACGCTGTGGCTCCTGCCAGGCCAAGGCGTTGAGAGAGCTCCACGAGGGTAAGACTGACCCAGCGTGTATGCAGGAACTCCGCGCCACCTCCGACCTCGCTCTACGGGCGACCAAGGTGACCACGCGGGTCCTGGGTCGGACGATGTCCACACATGTGGTCCATGAGAAATTCCTCTGGCCGATCCTTCAGCAGATGAGTAGCGTTGAGAAGGTCTGCTTTCTCGACGCACCCGTCTCGCAAGGGGTGGCTGGTTGGTGTTACTGTCGAGCCGCGGCGGCCCCGCTCACCCCCCGCCTGTCGGGGGGCGCAAGACCCGCACGCGGCCTCCCCCGGAGGGTTCTCGACAGCGAAGAAGCAGTCCTCCGTGCTGTGACTTGGCCGCCTCGGCCGTCGAATCCCGTGCACTGTCTGCTTCCCAGCTGCCCTGGTCCTCTTCGACGCCGTCCAGCTCTGGCGCCCCCCACTCAGGCGGCCCCCATGGGAAGACCTCGGGGGATCAAGGCTTCCATTGGGCCCGACCCCAGCCACATCGCTGGGAAGTCAGATAGGGACGGATCCTGCCCCGTCTCTCCATCTGCTGGCCCCCTCCGGGGGGCTAGCGCCCACTTACTCTCAAAGAAGGAGAGTTTCCTCTCTCTCTCTGGGTTACCACAGCCGCTCTCACCCTCTGCACGACGGTGAACGGCAAACTCGACGTTGCGTCATGGCGAATTGCAATGTCGAGTATAAACACCAGCCCTCAGCACTCTCAGTCAGACGTGCGTTGAGCTGCGCAGTCGCCAGGCAGGAAAAAAAGCAGAGCCGATCTCCTCCCCGGGGGACCTCCCCCGGCAAGGAATCCGTACTGCTAGCCATCGAACCACCCCCCGGGGGGACGATGAAAAAGATCGTACCTTTAGTCCCCGTCTCATTTCTGGGAGCCTGTCCGGTTTCCCAGGCTATCAGGCTGGCTAGGGAAGACGATCCGTCTCGGCTACGCGATCCAGTCGCCTCACGCCCGTCAAGTTTCAGGGCATCCGATATACCTCAGTCAGAGGCTAGGATGTTCCCGTACTTCGGGCCGAGGTCGCCACCCTTCTTGTGAAGGGAGTGATCGAGCCCGTCTCACCAGCCGAGATGTTCAACGGGTTTTACAGCCTGTACTTCATTGTCCCCAAGAAAGGCGGGGGGTTGCGCCCTATCTTGGGTCTGTGTGTTCTGAACAGGCACCTACACAATAGCTGCCTTTCAGGTTGATCACGCAGAAGCGCATCCTGACGTCCGTCAGGTGTCAGGACTGGTTCATGGCAATCGACCTGAAGGACGCGTACTTCATGTCTCGATCCTCCCTCGACATCGGCCGTTCCGACGGTTCGCGTTCGAGGGACGGGCATATCAGTACACGGTCCTCCCCTTCGGTCTGTCCCTGCTCCACGATTATTTACGAAGGTCATGGAAGCCGCCCTCCTTCCCCTTAGGGATGGAGGTGTGCGGGTACTAAACTATCTTGACGACTGGCTCAGTTTGGCGCACTCTCGAGATCTGTTGTGTACACACAGGGACCTGGTGCTCCGGCACCTAGATCGGTGGGGCTACAGGTCAACTGAGAAGAGCAAGCTCTCCCCGGTGCAGAGCGTCCTCTTTCTCGGTACGGAACTCGACTCTGTCCTCATGAGCGGCCCCGCTCACCCCCCGTGGGGGGCGCGAGACCCGCGACGAGGAAGCCCGCACCCAAGCGGCCTCCCAGAGGCAGTGCGACTGACTAGTGCACCCGGTCAGTGTTGAACTGCCTGAAGCTCTCAGACAGTCAGCGGTCCCCCTGAAACAATTTCAGAGGCTCCTGGGATACATGGCATCCTCGGCGGGGGTGGTCCCCCTCGGGTCGATGCACATACGACCGCTCCAACACTGGCTACAGAGTCAAGTTCCTTGGAGAGCGGCACACCGGCAGCAGGCGTATGGTCATCACGCTTTTCTGCCGACACATCCTAACCCCCTGGTCTCCATGACCTTCTTGTGGACAGGGGTCCCCATTGGGATGCCTCCCTGCAGGGTTGGTGTGCCGTGTGCAACGGGCAAGCAGTGTCGGGGCGGTGGACGGGCCCCCGCCTGCGTTGGCATTTCAACTGCCTAGAGTTGTTGGTTGTGCTACTTGCATTGAGGAGGCTACTACCTCTCGTGAAGGGCAAGCACGTGCTGGTCCGGTCGGACAGCACAGCTGGTGTGGCGTATATCATTCGCTCACGGCAGCTAACATGACTCGCCCGGCGCCTCCTCCTTTGGAGTCAGCAGGTGATCAGTTCCCTGCGAGCCACACACATCCCAGGCGTCCTGAACCAGACAGCCGATGCGCTCTCTCATCAGTCGACGCCTTGCGGAGAGTGGCGACTCCATCCCGGCGCAGTCGGCTCATTTTGGAGAGGTTCGGCCAGGCACAGGTGGTCCTGTTGCCTCCCCGGACTCCACCTATTGTCCGCTTTGGTACTCCCTGTCCGAGGCAACCCTTGGCACGGATGCCCTTGCGCACAGCTGGCCACGGGACAAGCGAAAGTACGCTTCCTCCCAGTGAGCCTCAGTGCACAGGTCCTGTGCAAGGCCAGGGAAGAGGAGCATCAAGTGGTACTAGTTACGCCCCTTTGGCCTAACCAGGACTTGGTTCTCGGAGCTAAGGCTCTGACAAGAACTCCGCCCTGGCCGCTCCCTCTGGCGAACTGCTTCCCCAGGGGAAGGGGCACATTACGGCATCCCAGGCAAAACCTAGTCTCCATGTCTGGATGGGACGAGGAGATCCTGAGTGACCCACCCCCAGTCTTGTTGGGACATCACTCAGGCTAGGGCTTCTGCCACTGGGCGGCTACACGGCAATAGGTGGCGCCTCTTCTCGTCCTGGGGCTCTTCTCGGCGAGAAGACCCGCGGAGTTGCTCGGTCTGGTACGAGCTGTCCCTTCCTCAAGAGAGACTGGGGAGTAACCTCTCCCCCTCCACACTGGGAATGTATGTAGCCGCTACGGCAGCTCATCATGACCCAAGTGCTGGGTAGCCTCTGGGACAGCACAACCTGGTCATTAGGTTCCTAAGGGGCGCGAGAGGGTGACCACCTTATCCGCGCTCCGTACTCTCTTGCGACCTAGGTGGCGGGCCTCAAGAGGCCCCGCCCCCTTCGAGCCTCTCTGGGTTGCCGCTCTTTCTCAGTCTTGATAAAGACGGCTTTCCGCATGGCGCTCACCTCCAAGAGGGTAGGGGATCTGCAAGCACCCTCCGTGTCCCCGCACATTCTTCCCATGAGTTCTCCGCTGATGGTGAGACCATGTGGTGTCTACACTAATTCCTCCCTACGGTAGGTAGTGGCCTATGCAGCGTTTTTCCCCCGGGGGGAATAATGCTTACCCAGTGGCCCGTACGGTGCCGGGCGGCTTCTCGCCATTTAGAGAACTAGGCCGCTGCCCGTGACAGCCGGTGACAGGGGCTTCCCAACATTTTGTAAAGATCTGGGTCCCCCTTCCTCTCCACTGGAGGGTCATCATTTTGCGTTAGCGTGTTCGTCTGACTCGCCCAGGCCAGTCAACGTCGCTCCGCAGAGATTGTGACGCGGCTCAGTGCTGTGGCGTTTTCCATAGGAACCCCATTCTGTCGGTTCGACACAACGTCGAGAGACCGACAGAAAGGGAACGTCTTGGTTACGGATGTAACCTCGGTTCCCTGATGGAGGGAACGAGACGTTGTGTCCCTCATGCCACAACACTGGCCGCCCACCCCAGCGGTCGGGGGAGGATGCTTTAGGCTCCTCAGACCAACAGGTGAATGAATGAGCACTCCGGCTTCCCTCTTATACCCGGACATCCGGGGAGGAGCCCAGCATTCAAATTTCATTCGCCAATTTTCATTGGCCTTTTCTAAATACTCAGAAGATGATAGGTTCTCAAGACAAACCCCATTCTGTCGGTTCGACACAACGTCTCGTTCCCTCCATCAGGGAACCGAGGTTACATCCGTAACCAAGACGTTTTCAGTGCAAAACTCGTGTTTCTGGCATCTCTGAACGCCGAAAAACAGCTTTGCACGAAGTAACACTGTTCCCTTGCAAAACGCTCTCATTAATTCTCCTCTGAGTTGTAGCGAAGCAAAATGCTGTTTTCAGTGCAAAACTCGTGTTTCTGGCATCTCTGAGCGCCGAAAAACAGCTTTGCACGAACTAACTCTGTTCCGTTGCAAAATGCACTTATTCGTTCTTATTCGTTCTCGTCTGAGTTGTAGTGGCACAAAATAATGTGTTCAGTGCAAAACGTATGTTTCTGTCATCTCTGAATGCCGAAAAACACCTTTGCACGAACTAACCCTGTTCCCTTGCAAAACGCTCTCATTCATTCTCCTCTGAGTTGTAGTAAAGCAAATTGCTGTTTTCAGTGCAGAACTCATGTTTCTGGCATCTCTGAGCGCCGAAAATGACTTTTGCACGAACTAACTCTGTTCCGTTGCAAAACGCACTTATTCGTTCTTATTCATTCTCTTCTGAGTTGTAGTGGCACAAAATTATGTTTTCAGTGCAAAACTCATGGTTCTGGCATCTCTGAACGCCGAAAAACAGCTTTGCACGAACTAACTCTGTTCCCTTGCAAAACGCACTTATTCGTTCACTTCTGAGTTGTAGTGGCACAAAATATTGTTTTCAGTACAAAACTTATGTTTCTGTCATCTCTAAACGCCGAAAAATACGTTTGCACGAACTAACTCTGTTCCCTTGCAAAACGCTCTCATTCATTCTCCTCTGAGTTGTAGTGAAGCAAAATTATGTTTTCAGTGCAAAACTCATGTTTCTGTCATCTCTGAACGCCGAAAAACAGCTTTGCACGAACTAACTCTGTACCCTTGCAAAACCCACTTATTCATTCTCCTCTGAGTTGTAGTGAAGCAAAATGCTGTTTTCAGTGCAGAACTCATGTTTCTGGCATCTCTGAGCGCCGAAAATGACTTTTGCACGAACAAACTTTGTTCCGTTGCAAAACGCACTAATTCGTTCTTATTCGTTCTCTTCTGAGTTGTAGTGGCACAAAATGATGTTTTCAGTGCAAAACTCATGTTTCTGGCATCTCTGAACCCCGAAAAACACTTTTGCACGAACTAACTCTGTTCCCTTGCAAAACGCTCTAGTTCATTTTCCTCTGAGTTGTAGTGAAGTAAAATGCTGTTTTCAGTGCAAAACTTATGTTTCTGTCATCTCTGAATGCCGAAAAACACCTACGCACGAACTAACTATGTTCCCGTGCAAAACGCTCTCATCCATTCTCTTCTGAGTTGTAGTGAAGCAAAATGCTGTTTTCAGTGCAGAACTCATGTTTCTGGCATCTCTGAACGCCAAAAAACAGCTTAGCACGAACTAACTCTGTTCCCTTGCAAAACGCTCTCATTCATTCTCCTCTGAGTTGTAGCGAAACAAAATGCTGTTTTCAGTGCAGAACTCATGTTTCTGGCATCTCTGAACGCCGAAAAACAGCTTTGCACGAACTAACTCTGTTCCCTTGGAATATGTTCTCATTCATTCTCCTCTGAGTTGTAGTGACACAAAATGCTGTTTTCATTGCAAAACTCATGTTTCTGGCATCTCTGAGCACCGAAAAAGACTTTTGCATGAACTAACTCTGTTCCCTTGCAAAACGCTCTCATTCATTCTCCTCTGAGTTGTAGTGAAGCAAAATGCTGTTTTCAGTGAAAAACTCATGTTCCTGGCATCTCTGAGCGCCGAAAAAACCCTTTGCACGATCTAACTCTGTTCCCTTGCAAAACGCTCTCATTCATTCTCCTCTGAGTAGTGGCACAAAATTATGCCGAACTAACTGTGCATGAACTAACTGTGTTCCTGTGCAAATATTCTTGTGGTGTCATTCATATCTGGTAATTCAATCTCAATTTGTAAACTTGAATGTGGTGGATCTTCCTGATCTAGACATGAGTCATCTTTTATTTATCAATGTAATAGCCTTAGCACTGGCTCTGAGTATACATGTGAATGACATGTGATGCGGATGTTGGCAGATGCTCCAATCTGGATGCGTGGATCCATTGCGGTTAATAATCAGTTAAGCACTCCAGTCCTGGTTACTGTAGCTGGCCCCAGATATTTTGGTTCTCTGACCCCAACAGGTTTCAGACTTCGAATCAGCATTTGGCCTGGAACAAAGTTATGGGGGGTCTTATCTGACGGAATATGGAGAGGAAGAGAAACATTAGCACACACAGAATTCAATTATCAATTAGGGAAAAACATAATCATCCAGGATCACCTCCACATCTCCTAGAAAAGAAATGCGTGCGCAGAGGCCGCACACGCATTTCTTTCCATTCCCGATGGAAAGGCCTACAAATTAATAGCTAAAATTGAGAATATTTGGTCATTGAAGATGGGGTCATTCTCATTTCTGCCAATATGGCTGGCAACACATCTGGCCATTTTCTGCTTTTTCAGACAGGCCTTCGTTATTTTATCTTTGATTGTTTGGTTCGTTCTCTGCATATTTTGTGTTGTACGGAATATTGTAGTGCCAATCTGTGGCCAACGTCTTGGCCAGCAGTTTGGTCACTTTCGACTTAAATGGCGTGCCGCTGTCACTTTCAGTCGTCGCAGGTATACGGAAACTCAGAATTACTTATTTTGACATTATTGTTGACAACTATTGTTTTTTTCTCGTCCTTTTTTGGTACATGCAAAAATTTCAGGCTACTTTGAAAACCTATATACAATAGTTAGCATGTATTTTAGATTCCTGACTTCAATTTTGAGACATTGAAAAGTTTTTTCTGGAAACGATAATGTGTTGTGAGGCGTTTTTTTCCATGCGGGTTTGTTTTGACGCACATCAAACAAGAGTCTACAATTAGTTTGACCATTTTTGATGTGCCTGTATGCAGTACAGGCGATTAATTATCTGTGTGATTTTAGACGATGTTGTGCGAAATGCCATGCTAATATCTTATCATTTCCACCAGGGACAATTTTGGAAATGTGATTCTGCCGTTTTTTAATCTCTAATCAAACCTTCCGCATTTCTGCAAAATGTTTAAATCTCCCTCTGTGGGTTGGCTTTGCAAAATTTTCAAGTCTATGTCTGGCACACATGAATGATACATGTGCAAACATCATTGTTTCTACATCCCTACTCTGCGCTCTCTGATGTGGGGAAAAACTCTCCATGTTCTGCGGCCCATTTGGCCATTTTGTCTGCCTCTCTAATGCCTACGGTTTCTGGGTCATTTCCTTGTGCATGACCCTTTACTTTCACTACTGCCAGTTTGGATAGCAGCATTACTCCCCGTAGCAAATCTCTTACCAGCTCTGCATGTGATATTGGTTTACCCTCAGATGTCTGAAACTTATTTCCCAAGTATTGGCAAAAATCTTGGACCACACTATAAGTGTTTTTTTGTCTTTGTGCGAGCTTGCAAGCTTTTGTTGATGCAATCATTTCCACAGTCTGTGCTGAGTTATGGTTTGGGCGATATGCCTAGACCCTCTCACCTTCTGTGTCACAATGGCATATCCACACAGATACACTCCATCAGACAGCTTTGAACATGAGCCATCTACATACAAGTGTTCCCCCCCATCGATATCTTTTAGATCGACCCTGGCCAGGGGCGAATCAGCTGCTGCCAGAGAACTTGTAACACACTAAAGAAATTTTATTTGTTAATGAAATGAGATAAAATGCAACTTACATTTATTGGGGTGAATCTTTGATAAAATGCACTTTTGCTTTAAAATTAAAATAAATGGTCTGTCATTCCCAAGGAATTAGCAGAGTTCAAGTAATCTATACAGTTTATTCTATACTGTCCTGTATATTACTTGTGGTGTATTTGTGAGTCGAATTTTAGGTTTCATTTACACATTTTCATAATTTTCCCATTTGCAGTTACAATGAAGAGAAAAAATTCTAACGACGTAATGTACTTTTTTAATAAGAAAACTAAAGATAATAGTCAGTCAAGGCTGGAGAAAGAAGATGCTTCTGAAAAAGAGTCAGAAATGCACAAAAGCTTAGTGAATGAAGAAAGTCCAGAAGAACAGAGAGTAGTAAATATTGGGGACCTTGTGTCAAAATGATTGATGGTGACCTCTGACCTTTGTGGGGGGGTTGAATTACTTCCGGACCACCCAGGTTGAGAAGGCCCGCCCCCTTTGCGTTGACCTTTGACCGTATCCGCCCCATTGTGAGGGACTGCCCCTTTTGTGTTGAACTTTTGCCCTTTGACAGTATCTGTCCACGTCGTGAGGGATTGCCCACGTCTGGAGTTGAACTCTTGAACATTTGCCCGTATGGTTACCGAACATTTTTCTCTCTTTTCCGGAGATGATGTTTGGACATGTTTTTATGAGATTGATACATGTCTTATGCGCGAATGAATAAATCTGGGTTTTAAAGGAAATTATGAATAAGTAAATAAATGAATAAATCGACGAATAAGTGATTAAATAAATAATTGGATATATAAGTGATTAAATAAATAATGAATACGTAAATAAACAAAGCAAGGAATTAATAAGTAAAACATTCTACTGTATATATATATATATATATATAGGATGTGATAAAACTTACGTTGGTGGAAAGACAGCATTCCTGACATTATACAGAGAAACGTCTCGGTTACGTTTGTAACCTCGGTTCCCTGATGGAGGGAACGAGACGTTGTGTCGAACCGACAGATGGGGTTCGTCCCTGAGAACCAATCGTTTCCGACTGCTTAGAAAAGGCCAATGAAAATTGGCAAATGAAATTTGCATGCCGGACTCCGCCCCGGAAATCCGGGTATAAAAGGGAGACGGCGTGCATCATTCATTCACCTTAGTTCTGAGGAGCCTGAGACCTCTCACGACTGCTGCAGAGGACAGCACGTGTTGTGGCAAGAGGACACAACGTCTCGTTCCCTCCATCAGGGAACCGAGGTTACAAACGTAACCGAGACGTTCCCTTTCTGTCGGTCTCTCGACGTTGTGTCGAACCGACAGATGGGGTTCCAATGGAAAACGCCATAACACTGTGCCCTGTCACAATCTCAACGAAGCGACGGTGACTGGCCTGGGCGTGTCAGCCGTGAACGCTACCGCGAAATTGTAACCTACCAGTGGGTAGGTAGGGGGTCCCAGAGCTTTCTTGAAAGGTGGGAAGGCCCCTACCTTCGGCCTCACAGGCGGCGGCCTTGTTTCTCTAACAGCGAGAAGCCGCCCGGAACCGTAAGGCACTGGGTAAGCGCTACTTCCTCAAGTGGGGGATGCGCTACAGAGACCACTTCCTACCGCAGGGAGGAGAATAGTGGAGATACCAACATGGTCTCACCGATGGGGAAGAACTCATGGGAAGAAAGTGCGGCTGAAGAGAAAACCGCGAGGTGGAGGTCCACCTGGGGAGGTCATGGGTTACCAAGGTGGGAACCAGCATGAGGATACATCAGACGGAACCGCCCTACTGGGGGGTTGCAACGTCTGGTAGCACTAGGTCCGGTTAGAGCTATGTTGCGAATAACTCCGGAGATACCCGGCCTAAGGGGCAGGGCTGCTCTGCCCAGCCCGCCCCAGAGGGTGCTTGCTTAGTGATGGATGGAGTGCCTGTTCTTCGCCCAGTGGGGAAAGAATGGAGGCTGAATCGGTATACTGACCCACTCGAGAGAGGGGGAAAAGAACCGAACAGGCGTACACCCTACCAGTTGCCGGTCCTACATGTGGCCATGCAGGACGCGGGCTGACACCGGCTCTACGCGGAGGTTGTAAAACCTCGCGAAGGTGTTGGGTGTAGCCCAACCCGCAGCTCTGCAAATGTCTGCGAGAGAGGCCCCCCGTGCCAAGGCCCAAGAGGAGGCAACACCCCGGGTGGAGTGGGCCCTCACTCCTAGGGGGCACGGGCGATTTAGGGATTGGTAAGCTGCCTTGACAGCGTCCACAATCCAGTGGGCCAACCTCTGCTTGGAGACAGCTCTCCCCTGTTGCTGACCTCCGAAACAGACAAAGAGCTGATCCGAGCTCCTGAAACTCTGTGTGCGGTCTAAGTAGAGGCGCAGCGCGCGTACTGGACACAACACGGACGGGGTTGGGTCTTCCTCCCCAGTGGGGAGCGCCTGTAAGTTCACCACCTGGTCCCGAAAGGGAGCGGTGGGAACCTTGGGCACGTAGCCGGGCCGAGGTCTCAGGATAACGTGAGAATCCCTGGGTCCGAATTCTAGGCAGTCAGGGGACACGGAGAAAGCCTGTAGATCCCCTACCCTCTTGATGGAGGCGAGCGCCAAAAGGAGAACCGTCTTCATCGTAAGATGAGGAAGAGAGGCATCCCCTAGGGGCTCGAAGGGGGGCCTGGTGAGACCTGTCAGGGCTACATCCAGGTCCCAAGAGGGTATGGAGTGCGGACGAGGCGGGTTACGCCTCCTCGCACCCCTTAGGAATCTAATGACCAGGTCGTGCTGCCCTAGAGACTTTCCAGCAACTGAGTTGTGATGAGCAGCAATGGCGGCTACATACACTTTCAGTGTGGAGGGGGAGAGGTTAGTCTCGAGTCTCTCTTGTAGGAAGGACAGCACGGACCCGATCGCACAACTCCGTGGGTCTTCTCCTCGAGAAGCACACCAGGTCGAGAAGAGGCGCCACTTGTAGGCGTACAGTCGCCTAGTGGCAGGTGCCCTAGCCTGAGAAATGGTAGCTACCACCGCCGGGGGCAGACCACTCAGGATCTCCTCGTCCCGTCCAGGGGCCAGACATGGAGGTTCCAGAGGTCTGGCCTGGGATGCCATAACGTGCCCTTCCCCTGGGAAAGCAGGTCCTTCGTCAGGGGAATCGGCCAGGGGGGAGCTGTCGTCAAGAGCATTAGCTCCGAGAACCAAGTCCGGTTGGGCCAGTGTGGCGCAACGAGTAACACTTGATGCTCCTCTTCCCTGACCTTGCACAGGGTCTGTGCAATGAGGCTCACTGGGGGGAAGGCGTACTTCCGCTTGTCCCGCGGCCAGCTGTGCGCTAGGGCATCCGTGCCGAGGGGTCCCTCGGTCAGAGAGTACCAAAGCGGGCAATGGGTGGTTTCGAGGGAGGCAAACAGGTCCACCTGGGCCTGCCCGAACTGCACCCAAATGAGCTGGACTGCGCGGGGGTGGAGTCGCCACTCTCCGCGAGGCGTAGACTGACGAGAGAGCGCGTCGGCTGTCTGGTTCAGGTCGCCTGGGATATACGTGGCACGCAGGGAGCGGATCACCTGCTGACTCCACCGGAGGAGGCGTCGGGCAAGTCGTGTTAACTGCAGTGAGCGAACGCCACCCTGACGATTGATATACGCTACTGCAGTAGTGCTGTCCGACCGGACCAGCACGTGCTTGCCCTGCACGAGAGGCTGCAGCCTCTTCAGTGCAAGTAGCACAGCCCACAACTCTAGGCAATTGATATGCCAGCGCAGGCGGGGGCCCGTCCAAAGCCCCGACACTGCGTGCCCGTTGCACACTGCACCCCAACCCTGCAGGGAGGCATCTGTTGTCACCACGACATGCCTCGTAACCTGCCCTAGGGGTACCCCTGCCCGAAGGAAGGCCATGGAAGACCACGGGGTTAGGGTGCGTCGGCAGCGAGGCGTAATCACCATCTGCCTGCTGCCGGTGTGCCACGCTCCCCAAGGAACTCGACTCAGGAGCCAGTGTTGAAGCGGCCTCATGTGCATCAACCAGAGGGGTATCACCGCCGCCGAGGATGCCATGTGTCCCAGGAGCCTCTGAAATAGTTTCAGGGGAACCGCCGACTGCGTGAAATGATCCAGGCAGTTCAACACCGACTGGGCGCGTACTGTGGACAGCCGCGCTGTCATGGTGACAGAGTTGAGTTCCATACCAAGATAGAGGATGCTCTGCACAGGGGAGAGCATGCTCTTCTCTCGGTTGACCTGTAGTCCCAATCGATCTAGGTGCCGGAGCACTAGGTCCCTGTGTGCACACAACAGATCTCGCGAGTGAGCCAAGATAAGCCAGTCGTCGAGATAGTTGAGTACCAGCACCCCTATCTCCCTGAGGGGAGAGAGGGCGGCCTCCACGATCTTCGTAAAGACTCGTGGAGACAGAGACAAACCGAAGGGGAGGACTCTGTACTGAAATGCCCGACCCTCGAAAGCGAACCGTAGGAACGGGCGATGACGAGGGAGAATCGAGACATGAAAGTAAGCGTCCTTCAGGTCGATTGCCATGAACCAATCCTGACATCTGACGGATGCCAGGATGCGCTTCTGCGTGAGCATCCTGAACGGCAGCTTGTGCAGGTGTCTGTTCAGGGTACGCAGATCTAGGATGAGGCGCACCCCCCCTCCTTTTTTGGGGACGATGAAGTAAGGGCTGTAAAACCCCTTGGACATCTCGGCTAAGGGGCGAACTCGCTCCTTAGTACGGGAGCATCCCGGCCTCTGACCGAGGTGACGAGGATGCCCCGAAACTAGGCCGGGTTTCTGGCGAACTGGATCGCGTAGCCGAGACGGATCGTCCTTCTCAGCCACCGTGACGGTGTGGGAAGCTCGAGCCAAGCTCCCAGGGACCGTGACAGGGGTACTAAGGGAACGATCTGCTTCATCAACCCCCCGGGGGGTGGTTCGATGGCTGGCAGTGCGGGTCTCTCGCCGGGGAGCCCCTGGGAAGAAGACTGGCTCTGCTGGTTTGCCTGCCTGGCGATGCAGGTCCCCGCACCGTCGATTTGAGAGTGCTGAGGGCTGCAAAATACATTCGATGTTGCGCCTCGCCAAGACGCAACGTCGAGTGGCCGAACACCGTCTGACAGAGGGTGAGAGCGGCTGTGAAGAACACCCAGGGAGATAGGAAATTATTTTTGTGAAAAAGTGGGCGCTAGGCCCCCGTGGTGATGTAGGAACGGGGCAGGAACCGTCCCGGATCGACCGTCCAACGATGTCATGGCTGGATATGGGCCCGATGGTATTAACCTCCCTGGGGTCTTCCCATCAGAAACGCTTCTTCCTAGAAGGTTGTTGACGGGGTGGTGGTCTCCCCTTCGATGCCCTCTTCCGGGGTGCCGCCTGGGTAGGGAGCGCTGGAACTGGAGCTGGCTTCGAAGGGGGCCGGGGCTGCTGGGAAGCAGAGGCCGCACGGGAACTCGAAGGCCTACGGGCGGCCGAGTCTCGGCGGGGAAGAATATGGCTAATCGCCTCCGTCTGCTTCTTCACCGTCGAGAACTGCTGAGCGAAGTCCTCGACAGTGTCACCAAACAGCCCACCCTGCGCAATGGGCGCGTCGAGAAAGCGGACTTTCTCGGCGTCGCTCATCTGCGCAAGGTTGAGTCAGAGATGCCTCTCCTGGACCACCATGGTGGACATCGCCCGACCCAGGGCCCGCGCGGTCACCTTGGTCGCCCTTAGAGCGAGGTCGGTGGCAGTGCAGAGTTCCTGCATTAACCCCGGGTCGGTCTTACCCTCGTGGATCTCCTTCAATGCCTTGGCCTGATGGACCTGCAGGATGGCCATGGCGTGGAGAGAGGAGGCAGCTTGGCCTGCGCAAGTGTAGGCCTTCGACACCAGCGATGCCGAAGTCCTACACGCCTTGGACGGGAGTTTCGGTCGACCTCTCCAGGTGGACGCAGCCTGCGGGCACAGGTGCACCGCAACTGCACGTTCCACCTGGGGCACGTCGACGTAACCCCTAGCCGCCCCACCATCGAGGGAAGAGAGAGCGACGGAACCGGTTTGACATGTACGCGCCGAAAAGGGGGCGTTCCATGTCTTTGCCAGTTCCTCATGCACTTCCGGGAAAAATGGAACCGGGGTTGGGCGCGGCTTGGAGTCGCGCTCAGAGCCCAAGAACCACGTATCCAACCGTGAGCGCTGGGGGAGAGGCACCGGAGTACACTCTAACCCAATGCACACGGCGGCCCGGGAAAGCATGGCCGACATCTCGACATCCGCCTCCTCCTGAGCTCGACCCCCCCTAGGAGGGAGCTGCAGAGAGTCGTCGGGATCGGATGCCAGCAATTCGCTCTCCGATGCTGCGATGGACATCTCATCCTCATCACGCATCGTGTCCGACTGCGTGAAGGAGGACGCTGACGGTGTGGCACCGCCAGCTGGGGAACAACGAGGCGAGTGAGACGGGGTGCGAGCGGTCCGCGAGCACTTGGCTGACGGATTAGCGCTAGCAGAAATCCCCATATCACCCTCGCCGCTCGCCTTGGCGAACAGAATGGCCTTAGCCATCCTCGTCACAGCCCGGGAAGCATGTGAGGTGGTGGCTGATTCTCGGGAGAAACAGCCACCCATGACCGCAACGTCTCTATGACCATCTGCTCTAGTGCGGGCAAGATGAGTCCACGAAGGCTGTCTCAGCGTGTTGGACCCCCAAACACCTGACACAGACATCGTGCTTGTCCCCATCCTCGATGAGGACACCGCACCCAAGAGAACAGCGGGACATGCCACGCTGGAGAAATTAGCTCTTTTAGAATGCAGAGTCACCGTCGGCAGGCTCGAACACCTCTGGAACCGCCGAGACGCCCAGGGGAAGTCGCTGCAGGAAGGGACAGTCCGCTGCACCGGCAATGTAGAGCTTTTGCTAAGCAGCAAGAGAAGATCTTCATAACCGAAGGCTCCGAAGAACAAAAGGTGAATGAATGATGCACGCCGTCTCCCTTTTATACCCGGATGTCCGGGGCGGAGTCCGGCATGCAAATTTAATTTGCCAATTTTCATTGGCCTTTTTGAAGCAGTCGTAAACGATTGGTTCTCAGGGACGAACCCCATCTGTCGGTTCGACACAACGTCGAGAGACCGACAGAAAGGGAACATCTGTTTCAGACACCTCTGTCCCCACCTGACAGCTGTAAATCACATGAAGCAATGCGTGATGAATCGAGCTGTTGGGCTCCTGTGTGTTACTAGAGTTTCCAATGCAATCTATATAGGGTTAATGACAAACTATAATCTCGCTATATCTCTAACTAATCAGAAAACAACTTTCCACTATCATTCTAAACATATCCGCTTTATTCATCATTATCTGTTTTGTTTAAAACTTAAACCATTCTCACACGTGTCTAATTGTACAGGGGCCTCCATGAAAATGGCTTGACCAAATAAATGTTTGTATGTGTGCACAAGTGTTGACCAAGAGCGGTTACCTTCCAGCGTTCATGTTTCTGAAAAATGAAAAAAAATCTGAGTATCCATTCTTCAAACTGTGAATACACCACTGTATAATTAAAGCACATGTTTTCCTAACTGCATGGAGCGGTGTCTTTAAATGGTGCCCATGATGTTCCCCTATCCTGGCTGTTTTCCTTCTGTCTGAGATGATGCCAGTGCGTCCACCGACCAAGGGTGGAAAAAAAATCATCTTTATTGCTAGTGTTCATAGCATCACAGCAGGCAGTTGGGTGATTCCTTAAAACACATAAAGCAGATTTTGATTGAACAGCAAGAATCCTTAAATTGAATGTACGGCAGGTTAATTTCATGAATGTTTTTTATATCATGCCTCCAGGTTGTATCATAAAATAAGTCTGCATAAGGTTTTCAAAATAATTTTTTTAGATTCAAAATAAAAGTGATTCTATCAAAGGTATGCCTTTTAACATAATTGTTTATATGATTCTAAACTGATATTCTTTCAAACATTTAGAATAGTCAAATCTCACACATCCTGTTATTAAGAGTTGTCTTTGCACATCTGTTTTAGTGGTTAGTGTTAAACTGTGGCAACCCCTTAACACCTAGACACTATTCTAAGATTTACTGACATATAGAGCAGACTCTGGGTTCTTTTCAGCGTCAAACCTCTTTATTAATTTGTGTTGGACATCTGATTGTGTAGCAAGGAAACTCAAGAAGTAGACATTCCATCCTACAGTAAGTGTTTCTGTTTACTTTTAGTTTAAACAAGGTTTTAATTGTTGTTGTTGTTAAACAGTTTGCTTTAGATCCAAACTTTACATGCGCAAAGTATACGTTGAATCACCTTTTCTTCATTTTATCCTCACCATTTTCTTATGTTTTGTTTTTGAGTGTCTATTGATTATACTAGGCTATGTTTTCTAACACAAAGCAACTGAGCAATAGGTCTTCTCTGCAAGGATATGAAGTAGCTTGATTTTTTTGTATATGTAAATAGCTTTATATATATTTTTTCATAGACAGATTGGACAGGTTACATGCTGGATTGTGTACTACAGGTAAGTGGTAAAATGTAGTTAAATTTAGGAAACTTTCGACATGTGAAAATATATCCTTAAAATAAACTTAAAAAGTGGCTGAAGCATACAAGAAAAATGGTCAACTTGTGCAGACAATGCATCATCTGAAGCGCTGTGAATTGACTTCAAATAAGCAAAACATGCTGTATAGTGCTCTCAAGATAGAGATGCTCCGGTTTCAGCTCTTAGAGTGTTCCTGGTTTAAAGGATTGGATGCAGGGGCGTAGCCAGAACTTTTTTTTAGAGGTGGCCAGGTAAGTCCCAGTGATTTTATTAGGGTGACCAAAACAGTCATAAATTCTTAAACTTCTACTGTATTTTACACCAATTCTTCATTACACATAGTTTGCTGGTCAAAACATACAAAAAGAATGTAAAGTAAAAATTTATTCGCAATGCTTTCATGTGCCAACATTATTTTAAAATAATTTGCTAGCTATCATTTGCAGTAAGTTAGCATTTTGTATAGAAAATAAACATTGCAGTACCCCAACTTAAACATTTGCTGAAATGTAATTAATGAATGGAATCCAGTTAAACAAGACTGATTTTACTGACCTGATCCTTTCGCTCGCGATGAACTTCCATTGTACACAGACAGTGCACTGTCACGACGCGGTTGGCAGCTGTTCAGCTATAGCGCTCAGACTGTTTGCGTCAGTGCGTCAGCGTATGACATCATATTAACGCGAGAGTAATGTTCTCACGTTACTTTCAGTGCATACGCTAAATGATCTGCGCAACACTCTGTAAACTCCGACACACATCTTAAAACTGCTTCGCAGAACAGAGGTGGCCAGATAGGTGGCCATCCATCATTCAGGGGTAACCGTGGCCACCCATGGCCACCATGTATCTATACCCCTGATTTGATGGTCTTTTTTTTTTTTTTTTACCTAGTTTATTTATCATATTCAGCCAAATGCTTGTGTTTTCATCTTTTCTTGACTGCTCTATAAGAACTTTCAAACACACATTGCATTTTAATTTGCCTTCACCTTGTCTTTCAGTGATGTAGACTTGCATCGGCATATGAAGGTAAGCCCACATGCATTACCCATTCCAAATCTCACATGTCAGCAAATGACAGACATAAAGATACACTTCTTAAACTGCATGTCCGCTATAAACCAGTGCTTCGGAAGTCATAATTTAGTTCACACTTCTCTAATAACCTGATGTGTGAATATAATTACTATGATACCCTATTTGTCTTAATGAACAGATTTACCTTACGAGCAAATGATTAAATCCTAATACCAAACTACGATATACAATGTGGATGCAACATCTACCTTGCGCTAACAACAATTTTGCTCAAGACTTTTTGACTTACATATCCAAAAAACATTTTACACATCTTAAATTGTTTTTCTATGGTAAACATTTTTATCATTTTAACATATGCCTTTTAGTCGATAGGAAGTTGTCAGGCTTTACACTTATGTTTTATATAAGGTTTTGAAACGTTGTTCTAATATTTATGGCTTTCTGCTTATTCACGGCTTTGAGTCATCTACACATGTTTGATTCATACATGTCTCACTAAAGCTAACCAGCCAGATGTTGTTCCGTCCTCAATACCAGGAGCGTCTCAAAAGCGAAGTGGCTGAATTCGTGAGACCACGTGATTTGCTAGTCCGACGTTGTTTTTCTGAATTTTTCGTGTTTTAGGGGTTATACCATGGGAAAGTTAAAAAAAATGGTTAGGTTTGTGCAGTTTTTGTAGTGCTTATTGCTATGTCATTCTTTGTTCCCTTATGTTTTACTCCACTTAAAAAACATTATTTTACCACAAAATAACCTAACAAAATAAGGTTTTGTTTGAGGATAAACCTCTCATTGTGCATTTCGGGTCTCCTTCCAAGGATGCAATGTGAAATACGTATGGAAGTCCGCACAAGGACATTTATTTTGACATAGAACTGCGCGGCTTGGATTAAAGATCGGGCAACACACTCAGTTTCATATTAATCTTGAGTGCCTATACAGTAGTATTGCATACGTCGTATCTTCGAAGAGTATTTAGTTTGATCAAATTTACAAAAGACAGATACAGCTGTACGATTATTTCCGGAAAAACACGAGCCGCTAGAGGTGGGACTAGTGGGGAGAGTGGGATGGAACTACAGCACAAGCACACAACACATCATCACTAGGGCTGAAACGATTCCTCGAGTAATTCGAATACAAAAAATCATCGAGGCAAATTTTGTTGCCTCGAAGCTGTTTAATCCATTTAACTACAGTACACACGGAGCACTGCCTTTCCCCACGAACCGTTATTACTGACGCACAGCCCGCTAAACTCTGTTCATTTTACAGGCTCTCAAGTCTCGCGCAATCACCGCGAGACACACGCATCTTAGTCTGTTTACACGCTCACACGTGTTTCCCATGCTGATAAATAACTGATAGCTTATTGAAATGGTGAACTGCTATTTCACTTAGTTTTAGTCTATTTTGCGAGTGAAACTTGTTTTCCGGCTGCATTGTGTCCATCAAACTAGATGCGGACTAACGTTAGTGGATGCCGAATCTTGTTATTTACACATGTCATCTGTCTGTTCTGCGTGTCTGAGTGAATGAACTGCACAGTTTAACGTGCTACACGCGTGATGCTGATGAATTTGTCTGCGTCTGCATTGAATGAGGACATGAACTTCACCTCCAGAGTTGCTCTGAGAGTTTATTTCACGAACATGTTATTGTTTGAGTGAAGAAACAGACATACTAAAAAATAAGCGTCTTCCGACAACCTGCCAAAATAAAAGTCATAGGCTATATATTACTATTTAATAGTAAAAAAAAAGAAACTAAATGCATCACGCATAAGATGAAGTTAGTTGTTTACCTTTGAAATTATTCATTCTATTTTTATACATGTTTTTTATTTATATATTTGTATTTATTGCATTTTGAATGTTATATGGCAATGGAATGTACTAAATGGGTTTAGTTTTCACAGATATTAATGTATGCAATTTCAGCAATAAAAACGTCTTGGTTACGGATGTAACCTCGGTTCCCTGATGGAGGGAACAAGACGTTGTGTCGAACCGACAGAATGGGGTTTGTCTTGAGAACCTAAAATCTTCTGAGTATTTAGAAAAGGCCAATGAAAATTGGCGAATGAAATTTGCATGCGTGCTCATTCATTCACCTTTGGTCTGAGGAGCCTAAAGCATCCTCCCCCGACCGCTGGGGTGGGCGGCCAGTGTTGTGGCATGAGGGACACAACGTCTCGTTCCCTCCATCAGGGAACCGAGGTTACATCCGTAACCAAGACGTTCCCTTTCTGTCGGTCTCTCGACGTTGTGTCGAACCGACAGAATGGGGTTCCT
>NC_079899.1:5763022-5800233 GCF_024868665.1 Triplophysa rosa
CTTTCCGAAACAAGTTGGAGTGCTGGTGGAGTGTATCAAATACAGAAATACTACGTCATACGTCCAACTCGTTTTTAACAAGTTGACCATGTTAAGCATGAGAAGCCAGCGTGTTTAACAGTGTAAAGAAGTCAGAATGCATGACATAGCTTGATAGCTCCGCTTTAAACATTAGTCTACATTTCAATTGCTAGCCAGTAAACGTAGGTCAGCTTCTTCATTTTCAAACAATTTACAGACAGCCATAACATCGACATGTCTTTCGATTTCATTATTTTTTAGTTTTCATTTTAATATATTTACTTTTTCACTTCTCAGCTGTAATTAGTTTAACATAGTTATTTTATTTCGTACAAAACAGTCTTGCAATATAAACTTTTGTTTTTAAACTTTATGTTCAATCGTCATGTATCGTTGTCTCATTTTTCGCACGAGATCTCATTGTTATTAGTTTGTTTGTGGCCATGTTCTTGGGTTCTTGTATGTTTGCTTTGATTTAATAAAAACCAGATTTTACATGCAAAATCTACTTCTTAATTTCCCCATTTTGTGAAAAACCGGTTTTTTATTAAATGCTATGCAAGCTATGTCATGCATTCTGACTTCTTTACACTGTTAAACACGCTGGCTTCTCATGCTTAACATGGTCAACTTGTTAAAAACGAGTTGGACGTATGACGTAGTATTTCTGTATTTGATACACTCCACCAGCACTCCAACTTGTTTCGGAAAGTTTTTTCTAATTCTGGATCCTTGTGTCGTCACAGGGATCCTATTCCTTCTATTGTCCATTCTCCCGGAAAAGCACAGCAAGGCAAAGGCGAAAGAGCCCGCCCATGAGCCAACCGACGAGTGAGACCCGCTTACCATCAAGATTGGGCTGCGCTGCAGCTCGTTCCTCTTGCGATAGTGAAGTTTAGGTGTAGCTGTTTGTTCACGGCATTTCAGTGATGGATGTTATATAAACGGTGCATTAAACGCTGGATTTAGAGATCTTTTGAAACTGATAGATGGCGCGGTCCCAGTGCTAAAAGATGCCGGACACGAACTGTACACGGTAAGTGAAACTAAGTCATAAATCTGTGTTTTCTTGGCAGTCGGCGTGTACGTGCACAATGTACAAAACACGAAGGGATTAATGTGATGATTAGGGCTGCAGCTATTGATTCTTTTACTAATCGAGTATTCTACTGATTATTCCCACGATTAATCGGGTATTCGGATAATAAGTACTTTTTCTTTATTAAAGCAATACTAAATATACAAGATAAAATAAGACAGGTCTCTTAAAATGAGTAAAACAACTAATTTGTTTCCTTTTTAGAACAATTAAAGTTTTTATTGCTGAAATTGAAAACATTAATATCTGTGAAAACTAAACCCATTTAGTACATTCCACTGCCATATTAAATTCAAAAATGCAATATAATTCAAATATATAAATAACAAACATGTATAAAAATAGAAAGAATAATTTCAAAGGTAAACAACTAACTTCAGCTTCTGCATGATGCATTTAGTTTATATAAATTAGTTTTAGTTTCTTTTTTTACTATTAAATAGTAATATATAGCCTATGACTTTTATTTTGGCAGGTTGTCGGAAGACGCTTATTTTTTAGTATGTCTGTTTCTTCACTCAAACAATAACATGTTTGTGAAATAAACTCTCAGAGCAACTCTGGAGATGAAGTTCATGTCCTCATTCAACGCAGGCGCTGACAAATTCATGAGCATCACGTGTGTAGCACGTTAAACTGTGCAGTTCATTCACTCAGACATGCAGAACAGACAGATGACATATGTAAATAACAGGATTCGGCATCCACTAGTGCGCATCTAGTTTTATGGACTCAATGCAGCCGGAAAACAAGTTTCACTCGCAAACTAGACTAAAACTAAGTGAAATAGCAGTTCACCATTTCAATAAGCTATCACTTATTTATCAGCATGAGTCACACGTGTGAGCGTGTGAACAGACTAAAATGCGTGTGTCTCACGGTGAATGCGTGAGACTTGAGAGCCGGTAACATGAACAGAGTTTAGCGGGCTGTGCGTCAGTAATAACGGTCCGTGGGGAAACGCAGCGCTCCGTGTGTACTGTAGTTAAATGGATTAAACAAAGCTTCGAGGCAACAAAATTTGCCTCGATGATTTTTTGTATTCGAATTACTCGAGGAATCGTTTCAGCCCCAGTGATGATGTGTTGTGTGCTCGTGCTGTAGTTCCATCCCACTCTCCCGACTAGTCCCACCTATAGCGGCTCGTGTTTTTCCGGAAATAATCGTACAGCTGTATCTGTCTTTTGTAAATTTGATCAAACTAAATACTCTTCGAAGATACGACGTATGCAATACTACTGTATAGGCACTCAAGATTAATATGAAACTGAGTGTGTTGCCCGATCTTTAATCCAAGCCGCACAGTTCTATGTCAAAATAAATGTCCTTCTGCAGACTTCCGTACGTATTTCACATTGCATCCTTGGAAGGAGACCCGAAATGCACAACGAGAGGTTTATTCTCAAACAAGACCTTATTTTGTTAGCTTATTTTGTGGTAAAATAATGTTTTTTTTTTAAGTGGAGTAAAACATAAGGGAACAAAGAATGACATAGCAATAAGCATTACAAAAACTGCACAAACCTAACCATTTTTTTTTTACTTTCCCATGGTATAACCCCTAAAACACGAAAAATTCAGAAAAACAACGTCGGACTAGCAAATCACGTGGTCTCACGAATTCAGCCACTTCGCTTTTGAGACGCTCCTGGTATTGAGGACGGAACAACATCTGGCTGGTTAGCTTTAGTGAGACATGTATGAATCCAACGTGTAGATGACTCAAAGCTGTGAATATGCAGAAAGTCATAAATATTAGAACAACGTTTCAAAACCTTATATAAAACATAAGTGTAAAGCCTGACAACTTCCTATCGACTAAAACGCATATGTTAAAACGATAAAAATGTTTACCATAGAAAAACAATTTAAGATGTGTAAATATGTTTTTTGGATATGTAAGTCAAAAAGTCTTGAGCAAAATTGTTGTTAGCACGAGATAGATGTTGCATCCACGTTGTATATCGTAGTTTGGTATTAGGATTTAATCATTTGCTCGTAAGGTAAATCTGTTCATTAAGACAAATAGGGTATCATAGTAATTATATTCACACATCAGGTTATTAGAGAAGTGTGAACTAAATTATGACTTCCGAAGCACTGGTTTATAGCGGACATGCAATTTAAGAAGTGTATCTTTATGTCTGTCATTTGCTGACATGTGAGATTTGGAATGGGTAATGCATGTGGGCTTACCTTCATATGCCGATGCACGTCTACATCACTGAAAGACAAGGTGAAGGCAAATTAAAATGCAATGTGTGTTTGAAAGTTCTTATAGAGCAGTCAAGAAAAGATGAAAACACAAGCATTTGGCTGAATATGATAAATAAACTAAGTACTTTTTTTTTTTTAAGGACCATCAAATCAGGGGCATAGATACATGGTGGCCATGGGTGGCCACGACTACCCCTGAATGATGGATGGCCACCTATCTGGCCACCTCTGTTGTGCGAAGCAGTTTTAAGATGTGTGTCGGAGTTTACGGAGTGTTGCGCAGATCATTTAGCGAATGCACTGAAAGTAACGCGAGAACATTACTCTCGCGTTAATATGATGTCATAAGCTGACGCAAACAGTCTGAGCGCTATAGCTGAACAGCTGCTAACCGCTTCGTGACAGTGCACTGTCTGTGTACCATGGAAGTTCATCGCGAGCAGAAGGATCAGGTCAGTAAAATCAGTCTTGTTTAACTGGATTCCATTCATTAATTACATTTTCGCAAAAGTTTAAGTTGGGGTACTGCAATGTTTATTTTCTATACAAAATGCTAACTTACTGCAAATGATAGCTAGCAAATTATTTTAAAATAATGTTGGCACATGAAAGCATTGCGAATAAATTTTTACTTTACGTTCTTTTTGTATGTTTTGACCAGCAAACTATGTGTAATGAAGAATTGGTGTAAAGTACAGTAGAAGTTTAAGAATTTATGTCTGTTTTGGTCGCCCTAATAAAATCACTGGGACTTACCTGGCCACCTCTAAAAAAAAAAAAAAGTGCTGGCTACGCCCCTGCATCCAATCCTTTAAATCAGGAACACTTGAAACCAGAGCATCTCTATCTTTAGAGCACTATACAGCATGTTTTGCTCATTAGAAGTCAATTCACAGCGCTTCAGATGATGTATTGTCTGCACAAGTTGACCATTTTTCTTGCATGCTTTAGCCACTTTTTAAGTTTATTTTAAGGATATATTTACACATGTCGAAAGTTTAATAAATGTAACTACATTTTACCACTTACCTGTAGTACCCCTTACAGAAAAGACACATGAATTTCACATGTTTTTTACATGTTTTTCGCATGTGATCACATGTATACAACATGTGTTTAACATGTGCAAAAAAAAAACACGTGTGATCACATGTGAAATGTGTGTCTTTTCTGTAAGGGACACAATCCAGCACGAAACCTGTCCAATCTGTGTATGACAAAAAAATATATAAAGCCGTGTATGAAAAAATATATAAAGCTATTTACATATACAAAAAATCAAGCTACTTCATATCCTTGTAGAGAAGACCTCTATTGCTCAGTTGCTTTGTGTAAGAAAATATAGCCTAGTATATTCAATAGACACTCAAAAACAAAACATAAGAAAATTGTGGGGATAAAATGAAGAAAAGGTGATTCAACGTATACTTTGTGCATGTAAAGTTTGGATCTAAAGCAAACTGTTTAACAACAACAATTAAAACCTTGTTTAGACTAAAAGTAAACCGAAACACTTACTGTAGGATGGAATGTCTACTTCTTGAGTTTCCTTGCTACACAAGCAGATGTCCAACACAAAATAATAAAGAGGTTTGATGCTGAAAAGAACTCAGAGTCTGCTCTATATGTCAGTAAATCTTAGAATCGTGTCTAGGTGTTAAGGGGTTGCCACAGTTTAACACTAACCACTAAAACAGTTGTGCAAAGACAACTCGTAATAACAGGATGTGCGAGATTTGACTATTCTAAATGTTTTAAAGAATATCAGTTTAGAATCATATAAACAGTTATGTTCAAAGGCATACCTTTGATAGAATCACTTTCATTTTTAATCTAAAAAATTATTTTGAAAACCTTATGCAGACTTATTTTTATGATACAACCTGGAGGCATGATATAAAACACATTCATGAAATTAATATGTCTTACATTCAATTTTAGGTTTCTTGCTGTTCAATCAAAATCTGCTTTGTGTTTTAAGGAATCACCCAACTGCCTGCTGTGATGCTATGAACACTAGCAATAAAGATGATTTTTTTTTCTTCACCCTTGGTTGGTGGACGCACTGGCATCTTCTCAGACAGAAGGAAAACAGTCAGGATAGGGGGAACATCATGGACACCATTTAAAGACACCGCTCCATGCAGTTAGGAAAACATGTGCTTTAATTGTACAGTGTTGTAGACACAGTTTGAAGAATGGATACTCAGATTTTTTTTTTTTCATTTTTCAGAAACATGAACGCTGGAAGGTATCCGCTCTTGGTGAACACTCGTGCACGCATACAAACATTTATTGGGTCAAGCCATTTTCATGGAGGTCCCTGTACAATCAGACACATGTGAGAATGGTTTAAGTTTTAAACAAAACAGATACTGATGAATACAGCGGATATGTTTAGAATGTTAGTAGCAAAAGCTGTTTTCTGATTAGTTAGAGATATAGCGAGATTTTAGTTTGTCCCATAGAATGCTTCGGGTACACACAGGTCAATTGGTCACGCATTGCCCGAGGGCGAAAGCCTCAGCTGGCGATCCTATACAACGCATCCCTGTGTCGAGATAATATGCTCGCTCGTCAAGCTACACAAATAACCGGTCTTAATCCGGCCAAATTTTCACGCTAGGGATGTAAAACAAATCATACCCGATTAAAACGTCCGACGCTGTCGCCCTGCAGGATGAAAACTCTGAATTACGTACCGCTTAAACGTCACGATGATTTACGAGTCGGTGTGTTTGCAACGCTGGAATGTCTGAAACAGTCCTTTCAGTATAACGGCAGGAATGTGAACTTTCAACCAACGTAAGTTTTACCACAGTTTTATCACAGCCTATATACAGTATATATATATATATATATATATATATAGAGTGCTTTATTTAATTACTTATTCATTCCTTGCTTTGTTTATTTGTTTATTTACTTATTCATTACTTGCTTTGTTTATTTGCGTATTCATTATTTATTTAATCACTTATATAACCAATTCTTTCTTTAATCACTTATTCGCCGATTTATTGTTTTATTTACTTATTCATGCCTTTATTTAATCACTCGTTGCTTTATTTATTCACGCATAAGATACGTGTCAACCTCATTAAAACATGTCCAAACATGATCTCCGGAGAAGAGAGAAAAATGTTCGGTAACCGTACGGGCAAAAGTTCAAGAGTTCAACTCCAGACGTGGGCAATCCCTCACGACGTGGACAGACACTGTCAAAGGGCAAAAGTTCAACACAAAGGGGGCAGTCCCTCACAATGGGGCGGATACGGTCAAAGGTCAACGCAAAGGGGGCGGTCCCTCGCAACGTGGGTGGTCCGGAAGTAATTCAACCCCCCCGCAAAGGTCAAGGGTCACCATCAATCATTTTGACACAATGACCCCTATATATACTACTCCCGCAAGGTCCTCCTGCCCAAGAAGGCCCGTCTGGCTCATCTGAAGTTTGACAATGAACATCAAGATTATTCAGAAAAGGCTTTGGAGAAAGTGCTGTGAGACCAAAATTGACTCCTGTTTTTGGAGGGAGAGAAATGCTGACTAACACCATCCCTACAGAGAAGCACAGTGTTGGAAACATTATGCTTTAGGGCTTTTTCTCTGCTATGGGTACAGGATGACTTCACCGCATTGAGGGGCTGAGGGACGGGCCCATGTACCGTAAAATCTTGGACGAGAACCTCCTCCCCTTAACTAGATCACTGAATATGGGTCGTGGATGTGCCTTTAACATGACAAAGACCCAAAACATATTGACAAGACAACCAAAGAGTGGCTTAAGGAGAAGCCCATTAAATGTCCTAGCCAGTCTCTAGACCTTAGTCCTATAGAAAATCTGTGAAGCCAAGTGGAGCGACAGCCAAGAAACCTTAAAGATTTACAGAGGAGTGGACTAAAATATATACTGACACATGTGCAAACCTGGTGACCAACTATCAGAAATGTCTTACCTCTGTGCTTGCCAACAAGGGTTTCTCCACCAAGTACAAAGTTATGTTTTGCTCAGGAATCAAATACTTCTTTCACTGACTGAAATGCAAATCAATTTATAACCTTTATATAACATTTTTTCCCCTGATTTTTTTATATTCTGTCTCTATCAGTTAAAATAAACCTACCACAAAAATGACAGACCCTTAATTTCTTTGTAAGCAGGCAAACTTACAAAATCAGCAGGGGATCAAATAATTATTTCCCTCACTGTATAGACCTCAAAACTTCTAGAAAGCTAATGAAAAAAAGAATTGGGCATTATTAGAGAGATTCTGCTTTGTTCTGAGATATCAGTCATGCCCAATTGGTGTTAAAATTATTAATTAGCTAATTCTATTTATATAGAAAATTTTGCTTTTTCTGGTAATGTATAATGTCTTTTATAGATCTAGTAGTAAAGCTACAGTCAATGTCAAGAAGTTATCACTTCCCATGTTTGGAGCCATGAAGGGAGGCAGCAAATTCAAACTGAAGACTGGAACTATAGGAGTAAGTCTCTCTCAGAGTTTGTTTATTCTCTTTCTAAGAAGCCTTTTTTATGACTACATTTCCAACTAAAAACAGAAAACCTTTCATGTGTTTTGGCTTTAATGTGTTCAGCAGCATTTTGGGGTTCTGAAAATGTAAACTTTTAAAAACTGGTCTCAAAGTGCAGGTTTTTGAAAACAACACTGCTTTCGTCTCTGTGTACTGAAAACGGCGACGTCATGCGCAAGCATATTACGTTTTCAGTCTAAAGGCCTACAAAACTGTGTTTGAGCTACGCAACACACTTATGGACAAAAATATTGGTACCCTTGGTAAATATTTTGTTAAAAAAACTTCACAAAAATCTGATGTTTCATTGAAGTAACACAATTGAAAGTGGGGGGAAATCACATTATGAATTAAACGTTTTCCTCTAATAAACTATTCACATTGGCCACAATTATAAGCCCCAGATATTCTTAAGAATCTCTCTCGGGTAGATTTCCATTGATATTTCCATTTTCTTAGTGTCACAAGAATAGTCTTTGGATCCAAGTGCAAGTGCGAATAAGTTTATTCAAATAACAACAGAGGTGAGACACCTGGAAACATCAACAAAGGAAACTCCAGCAGTTAATAATCCACCAGGTAACACAAACACGAGGGTAATCCACCTTTAGTCCAACTAGAGTGTAGCGTATTCCAAGGTGAGTGACGAGAATCTGGAAACAGTCAAGGACTGACAACATGAATTAACGAACCGACAACACACCATGCATACGCCTGCCAGATATAGGCAGGGCTGCAGCTGTCACTGCGTGATTAGCCCGTCAGCTGGTTGCCAGGCAACGAACATACACACACTAGACAGAGACAACAGAAATGAACCCACAGACCCATGAACCGTGACAGTACCTCTCCCCTAGGAACGCCAGAAGAACTTAGCTGGCGATTGTAATCATCAATAAGAGAGCGATCCAGTATGTCTCTCGCAGGCACCCAACTCCTCCCGACCATAACCTTCCCAGTCCACAAAGTACTGAAATCCTTGTCCCCTTCACCTCGAGTCCAGAATACGAATGACAGAATAAGCTGGTTCCCCATCTACGAGGTGCCGTGGGGGGGAACCGGGACAGGCGGATTAATGGCAGAATGAAAAACAAGCTTTAATTTAAATACATGGAACACCAGATGAATTCTCCCATACGTAGGAGGAAGTTTGAGGCAGACTGCCACCGGATTAATAATTTTGGTGACAGTAAATGGGCCAATAAATTTGGGAGCAAGTTTATTTCTGACGGAGCGTAGAGGAATATCCTTAGATGAAAGCCACACCTTTTTACCAGCGTCGTAGACGGGAGGCTTCGACTGGTGGCGATCGGCCTGAGCCTTGGTGCGCGCCCCCACCTGGAGGAGGGTCTATCTGGCCCTGCTCCAGGTGCACCGGCACCTCTGGACAAATGTGTGGGCTGATTCCATACTGGGAAGCACAAAGTGGCTGTTACCCTAAACTACACTTAAATGGAGATAGGCCCATAGCTGAGACTGGTAACGAGTTATGTGCATACTCAAACCATGAGAGTTGCTGGCTCCGCAACATGCGTTCCAAATCTTGCTGGGCCCTCTCAATTCGTCTGTTACTCTGGGGGTGGAACCTAGAAGAAAGACTAACGGTCGCCCTCAACAATCTACAAAACTCTCCAAAATTTTAAAACAAATTCAGGCCCTCTGTCAGAAACCACGTCATGGTTGATGAAATGAGTTGCCTTCGAGAATCGGTCCACCATGGTCAAAACCACCGTTGATGTTCTTAGAACCAGGACGGTAAGAAATAGAAGAATCAAAACGACCGAAAAAAAAGCCCATCGAGCCTACCTAGAGCATAACCATTTGGCGCACTTGATGTATTCAAGGTTCTTGTGGTCAGTCCAAACGACAAAGGGAACCCCCGAACCCTCCAACCAATTACGCCACTCTTCCAAGGCCAGTTTGACCATCAGCAACTCTCTGTTACCAGTATCATAGTTGCGCTCAGCGGATGACAAACGATAAAAATATGCGCAAAAATAACGAAAAATATGCGCAAAAATGCATCTTGCCGTCTGCAGAGGAGCGATGGGATAAAACCACACTAACCCCTACCTCTAACGCGTCAACCTCCACCACAAACTGCCGGGATGGATCAGGGGTGACAAGGATGGCAGCTGAAACAAAAGCAACTCATGAGTTTGGTAAACGCAGCCTCGGCTGCGCTAGACTACCTGAAGGCGGTTTTGGTGGATGTTAAAACGGTCAAAGTAGCGGCTAGCTGGCTGAAATTGCGAATAAAACGCCTGTAAAAATTGGCAAAGCCCAGAAATCCTAAAAAGGGGTCAGACTGTGCATGAAATCGCATTTCTCCGCCCTGACATAAAGCCCATTCTCTAATAACCTATGAAGCACTCGCCTGACGTGCTGAACATGTTCCTGGAGAGAATGAGAAAAAAATCAGTATGTCATCCAGATAAACAAAAATGAACTGACATATCTCTCAGCACATCATTGACGGGTGCTTGGTAAACCGCAGGAGCGTTCGAAAAACCAAAAGGAAGAACAAGATATTTGATCTTGTCTCCTGGGGGTATTAAAAGTGGTCTTCCATTCATCCCCCTCTCTCATACGAACCAAATGATAAGCGTTACGAAGATCTAACTTCATAAAGAATGACACCCCCGCAGACGTTCGAAGGCTGAAGACATCAATGGTAAAGGATAAGTATTCTTCACCGTGATGTTGTTCAGCCCACGATAGTCAATACAGGGACGGAGCGAGCCGTCCTTCTTTTTAACAAGAACAAAAAACCCTGCACCAGTCGGTGAGGAAGAGGGGCGGATGATCTTGGCTGCTAGAGAATCAGAAATATATTTCTCCATTGCCTCCCTTTCCGGAGTGGAAAGCGAATACAATTTGCCTTTAGGTGTAGATGAACCTGGTAATAAGTCTATTGCACAGTCATAGGGATGATGCGGAGGTAGAGAAGCAGCTCGAGACTTACTGAACACTGTCTTCAGGTTGAGGTACTCACGTGGCACATTAGACAGGTCCGTAGATTCAATCTGGAACACAGAACAAGGAACAGAAGAACATGCAGAAAACAAACAAGAAGCATGACAATATTCGCTCCATGCTAAAACAAAATTCTTTTGCCAGTTTATATGAGGGTTATGAAGTGCTAGCCATGGGTGTCCTAGAACTATGGCAGCAGAGGGAGTATCAGTTAGAAAAAAATGTATGTCCTCTGAGTGATTGCCAGAAGTGATGCATTTCAGTTTAACAGTGAGATGAGATTTTTTATATCATGAACCGTGACACTTAGCACATCAAGATGACTAGAAACATGATGTTTATGGAGCGATTTTTGTCTCATTAATTATACATAAAACACGATGTACACTTGTGTTGCCAGTTTCACATGCATAATACCTAATTCACGTGCACAAATTTTACATTCACAAAAAACTATTCACGTGCGTAAAATAAAATGATATTCTCAAAATATGTTTCACAAACGCTTAATACAATTCACAGACGTACAACTGTGCACAAATATTTCGAAAGTCTAAAATGTACAAGTTTATCATTGAATGTGAATGTGCAAATCGTCACTCACGTGTGAATCGCCCTGGATTTGTGTATGTGTATTTTGAGACTCTCTTGGCAGCGCTGTCCCTCCCACTTGTACTGTTTAGCCAACCAGATTCAACCTTACCATTCAACCAATCAAAATCGTGGAGAGCACAGAACTCAATGAGCACTAGTGTTAGCACTAAAGGCTCGTTTGTACAGCTTCGCAAATCTACTCTCTGAGCTGTGATGCTGTATTAATAAATTTCATCATTATTTATAAGAAGGACATTCTTAGAGCTTTCCAATGAAATAGAAGTTTTTTAGATTTATTTTTTAATTTACAATAAAATATGATTATAAATATGTAATTTTTATAATGGTACCCAATGGGCCCAGTGACATTTGAGAAATTTTTTACTCAAGCTTTTACTAAGTGATTTCTATTGCAAAACAATTCTGAAATATAAAATCTACTGTAGCGAGGAAGGCGGGACGAGAGCCGTGGGGCAGGAAGGCGGGGCCGGTGGCGTGAGTGATACTGAGTATCAGCTGTACGCGCACCGGTCCCGCATGCCTCACGGGGAGCTAGGGAGCATAAGAGGATGAGCGACGGGACTGCCGAGGAGATAGGACCGGGCCCGGAAATGTTAAGTTTTATTTATGTTTGTGTGGCCGGCAGTCAACCATGAGGTGGCTGCCGGCCTTTTACTTCCGTGTTATTGTTTGTTTATTTTTGATTAAAGTTTATTGTTTAAATGTTCGCCGGTTCCCGCCTCCTTCCTTCCCTACTTTGAACTTTGCTACATTGGTGCCGAAACCCGGGAGGAAGGAGGGACATGCTGTCGAAGAGCCCTCGTCGCCGAGCGGCCTCGCGGTGCTGAGGAGTTCGGGCAGCGCGGACGAGGGCGTCCGCCAGCGGCTGCCCGAGATCGTGGTGCTGGAACGATGGGATTCAGTGGGGATGGAGAGCCCGCGGCCGTGCTCCTGGGACGAGGTGGGATGGCGGCCATGGAGGGAGCGCGGGAATGCCGGCTGCCCTCAGCCAGGAGCCATCGCCGGCCGCCAGGAGGCGGAGGAGGATCGGGCCGTCCACCGAACGTCCAGCACCACAGCATACCACTGCGAGGAAGAGCCTCTCGGCTGGCTGAGGACCGAGCGACGGCGTGTCGGGGAACCGGACTATTTTTTTTTCCTCTCTCCCCTCTCTCGTCCCTGTCGCTCGGGGTGCTCCCGGCTCCGTTCTCTCGTCTCGTCGGTGCGTACCCCCAGGCGCTGGGGCTCTCAAGGGGGGGCCCCCCCGGGGGGGAGTAAGCACAGGCGCGGTGGTACCCCCCGGCCTGTGAGGGGCGATGGGGGTATGTAGCGAGGAAGGCGGGACGAGAGCCGTGGGGCAGGAAGGCGGGGCCGGTGGCGTGAGTGATAATGAGTATCAGCTGTACGCGCACCGGTCCCGCATGCCTCACGGGGAGCTAGGGAACATAAGAGGACGAGCGACGGGACTGCCGAGGAGAGAGGACTGGGCCCGGAAATGTTAAGTTTTATTTATGTTTGTGTGGCCGGCAGTCGACCGTGAGGTGGCTGCCGGCCTTTTACTTCCGTGTTATTGTTTGTTTATTTTTTATTAAAGTTTATTGTTTAAATGTTCGCCGGTTCCCGCCTCCTTCCTTCTCTACATTGAACTTTATTACATCTACATTCTTAGAGCTTTCCAATGATATATAGTTTGTCAGGATTAAAATGGAATTATATTGCATAACTTCAGTGTTCCACTGAAACGGTGACATTTAGCAGCATTTAATAGTTTTTATGCTCACTCTTGTTATAAATGAATAAATTACTACTCCTACATAATTTATTTTTGTAAAACACTGGTCAAATATGTATTCCAGAGTCTTAGACCTTTCCAATGATATATAGTTTGTCATGATTAGATACGATTTAGTTGTGAAAATTGAAGTAAACCTAGGTGTTCCAATATTGGAACAGTGACAGTAAAAGGGTTAAAGCATAATATGTTTTTATTAACTTATTTTGTAGAAAAAAAGTATGAAATAGTGAGTGAACATGACCACTTAAAACTACACAACCAGCAGTCACTTCCACTGAACTGCTAAAGTCCGTCTGGGTAACAAACTTATATGTGCCAATCCCCGAAGGTGCTGAAATGAGAACGTAGAGCAAAAATACAATGTGCAAGAGAAATCGTTATTAGAAGTGACAATGAACGCAAGAAGATAATTTTGTATAGCAATGCACAACATGTTACATTCAGTCAGAATAAGTTAATATGAGAAAGAGACAATGTCACAGGCACAGTCAACTTTGAAGAGGTATTTCTCAAAAAATTGCCCCAGAAATAAAAAATAAGTTTGGCCATTTTTGTCCGGCTCGCTCCAAAGATCATACGAGCGGAGCTTTGAAAAAAATAGACCACATTTAACAAATTAACAGTGAAAATTTTTCATATGCTTTACAATAATTTATGAACCAAATGTTAGAAATTGACGAATGAGGCATCAATGGAATCAGCACGAACCAGGAGAAATAATGAAAATGAATTTCAGACAAGGCATTCCAGAGTTATGAGCAATTTAATAAAAAGCTTTATATCTTATGAACGCTAGGTGAAACTTCAAGGGTACGTAAGGGACAGTTATTCAATGGCATGTACCAAATTTGGTGATGATATGTCATACAGATACATGTCATACAAGATATTGCAATTTATGACAAATTTCAAAATGGCCAGTCGGGACAGAATCATAATTAAAGCTGCAAGCAGCGATGATCGGGCCCTCGCGGAAAGTGCCACCGCAACCCGTGCAACCACCAGCCGTCGGCCTCAGGAAGAGCGAACGGTAGACAATGCGCATATAGGAAGTTATATTATAGAAAGACTTTAATTTACTTACATATACCAGATTTCCTGTTATTTATTTAAATGTGCCACATCCCCTTTTGCCAGCTGGTGGCACTATTGCTATAAGTGAACACTGATATGGATGTGTAATCGTAGGCGATAAAATTAATGCAGGCGAATTATACTAGGATTTGTTATTTATTTAAATGTGTCACATTCCCTTTTGCATAGCTTCCTGTTTCATGGCGAAACATCAAACTGTGTCAGGCCGCCACGGACACGCCCCTCAAAGAAAAGTTAGGTTCTTGCAATGTATCGTCACAAAGGTCTGAAGATCATACTGGCCAAATATGATGCTGACTTGTTTGAATCTGTATGAGGAGTAAATCACAGTTTAAAACATGCTACTTCCTGTTTCCTGCAGGTGGCGCTATAACTGTATCTGAATATTACCATGTAGATGTCTTCAGGCCAGGTCTCTTATCAAACATGTGAAGTTTGGGGCTGGTCAGACATTGTGTACCTGAGTTACTATAGGTTCCTGTTTCATGGCCAAACATCAAACTTTATCAGGCCGCCACGACACACCCCTCAGAGAAAAGTTAGGATCTTTCAATGTATCTTCACAAAGGTCTGAAGATCATACTGGCTGTACTCTTCAAATATGATGCTGATCTGTTCAAATCTCGATGAGGAGTTAATCACAGTTTAAAACATGTCACTTCCTGTGTCCTGCAGGTGGCGCTATAACTGTATCTGAAAATTACCACGTAGATGTCCTCAGGCCAGGACTTTTATCAAATGTGTGATGTCTGGGTGAAGTCTGGGGCCTGTTGGACATTGTATGCCTGAGTTACAACAACTTCCTGTTCATGGCGAAACGCCAAACTTTGGCAGGCCGCCAGGGTCACGATTGCCCACGAAAAGTCAAGATCTCCGCAATTTAGCTTTGCAAAGGCCTTAAGATGAGAATGACATGAAGACGATGTTGATCGGATTAAAACTCTAGGAGGAGTTCGTTAAAGTACGACGACTGGAAATTGAAACAAATTACAAAATTGCACAGGAAATTAAAAATAACGGACTTCCTGTTGGGTTTAGAGATATGCTCCAAGAGACTTTTCTTAATGATTTGGGGTGTTCTATGAACCCACCAAATTTGGTGCATGTACGTTTTGCGTAGCGGCCTGGGCAGTTCTAGGTGGCGCTAGCGGGCCATTTTGCCACGCCTAATTTTGAAACCCCTATCAGACGTAAATTTTCGCCACGTCTGATGCGTGTGCAAGTTATTGTGAGTTTTTGAGCATGTTTAGGCCTTCAAATTAGCGATCAAAGAGGGAGAAGAACACAGAAACAATAGGGCTCTGCACTGCGATGCAAGCCTTGCTCCTTCGTGCTCGGGCCCTAATCATATGATCCGGCATGACCCGAGGAGTCCGTAGACACCGAGATCACGATTTTCTGACAAACATATCGTATAGGTGGCACTGTTCCCAATTTTGGCACGTACCCCCAGTCCAAGGTCACGATGAAGCGTTTCATAGACAAGGTTTAGCCTAAGTCAGGACTATGTCTACTTAAGTCGCTTTTATTAAAATGCCTTAGAAAAAACATTACCGATGTGCATCTTGAATGTTAGAATAATATACAGCATAATATACTGTAATATAATATGTTAATGTACAAAACAATGGCACTGACATATTTTAAGATATGTCAGGGCAAGTTATTTTCAGTTAAGACCGCTCAAAATTCCTTTTAGTCTAGGACTAGCCTTAATAAGCCTTGTCTGTGAATCCGGGGCCATAACTTTTGAACAACATCGAAAATTGCAATGCTTTCAAGTCACGTCTGTGAGTGCTGTGGACCCCCATAATTGGTGACATGACTGTGTGGACCACCACTACCACTGTGTGGACCACCACTACAAGTGTGCATACGGCTCATAGAGCTGCCATAGACTCCCATTGGGGAAGCAGAATAAGCACCCTTCGGCGCTTGGCCCCTGAAGATAAAAATGTCCCATTTCCAACATCAGGGCAATGATCAAGTTTTAATCGACTAAAGATGTTGAAAATCTTCCTGAAAGGGAATGTGTGTCTATATTGTCTTAATGCACAGCGAAGAGAATAATTTGAGTGGCCAAAGACTCTTCAAGGATCACAGATGGAGAATGAGTTAAATTTTGGGGTCAGAAAGCATTAAAAAAAAATAAAGGAAAACTGCACCTCCATCACCACAAATCTGCTCTCATGCAAAAACAAAGTCCACCATATTAATTTGCCATACTGGAACTTCAACCAGGACTGGGTTCTATGGCTATATAAAATGAAAAATATATTTTTTGCAGAAATATCACAATATGGGTCTCGTGCACACAGGGATGAAAAAGTGCCCCATGTTAGTGCTGGGCGGTATGACCATAAATTAATATAACTGTATTTTCCACATTCTTGTTGTGAATGGACTGGAAATTATTCAGTGCTGTCTCTAGTAATCCATGGCGTATTCTGAACTCCTCTGCGATTAGTTTTGTTTTAAACGTCTCAAATATCAAATCGTTCGTCCTCAGGCTCAAAAAATCCATCACAGCAAACAACAAATCATAGTAATGGTTGTGTCTGTAAACTTGTCAATGATGAGCTGAGCTGTGACCGACGCAACGACAGTGGGAAACATCAGTCACCCAGCTCCGGACTCTCCCCTTCTCACACACATCGGCCTACACTGGTGGGCTCGCGATCTACTCGTCTTTTCACATGAGATATAACAACTAGAAAAAAATCCAAATTGGCAGGTCGCACATGCGTGAGTACTTGTAAAAAAACGCTCGCGCTGTCTCAAAAACTGGCTGCAAAATGCGACCATTTAGTCGCAGTCTAGAGCCGGATGTAACCTCGGTTCCCTGATGGAGGGAATGAGACGTTGTGTCGAACCGACAGAATGGGGTTTGTCTTGAGAACCTATCATCTTCTGAGTATTTAGAAAAGGCCAATGAAAATTGGCGAATGAAATTTGCATGCCGGGCTCCTCCCGGATGTCCGGGTATAAGAGGGAAGCCGGCGTGCTCATTCATTCACCTGTTGGTCTGAGGAGCCTAAAGCATCCTCCCCCGACCGCTGGGGTGGGCGGCCAGTGTTGTGGCATGAGGGACACAACGTCTCGTTCCCTCCATCAGGGAACCGAGGTTACATCCGTAACCAAGACGTTCCCTTTCTGTCGGTCTCTCGACGTTGTGTCGAACCGACAGAATGGGGTTCCTATGGAAAACGCCACAGCACTGAGCCGCGTCACAATCTCTGCGGAGCGATGTTGACTGGCCTGGGCGAGTCAGACGAACACGCTAACGCGAAATTATGAACTTCCAGTGGAGAGGAAGGGAGACCCAGAGCTTTCCGCAAAAAGTTGGGAAGCCCCCTAACGCCGGCCGTCACGGGCGGAGGCCTAATTCTCTAAATGGCGAGAAGCCGCCCGGCACCGTACGGGCCACTGGGTAAGCATTATTCCCCCTGGGGGAAAAACGCTGCAGAGGCCACTACCTACCGTAGGGAGGAATTAGTGGAGACACCACATGGTCTCACCATCAGGGGAGAACTCATGGGAAGAAGGATGCCCTGAAGGGAGGCATCTGTCGTTACCACGACGTGCCTTGATACCTGCCCTAGGGGGACCCCCTCCCGTAGGAAGGCCATAGACGACCAAGGGGTCAGGGTGCGCCGGCAGAAGGACGTGATGACCATACGCCTGCTGCCGGTGTGCCACGCTCTCCAGGGAACCCGACTCTGTAGCCAGTGTTGGAGCGGTCGCATGTGCATCAACCCGAGGGGGACCACCCCCGCCGAGGATGCCATGTGCCCCAGGAGCCTCTGAAATTGTTTCAGGGAGACACTGACCGGGCACGCTCTGTAGTCAGTCGTGCTGTCATGGAGACAGAGTCGAGTTCCATACCGAGAAAAGAGATGCTCTGTGCGGGGGAGAGCCTGCTCTTTTCCCAGTTGACCTGCAGCCCCAACCGATCTAGGTGCCAGAGCACCAGGTCCCTGTGTGTACACAACAGATCTCGCGAGTGAGCCGAGATGAGCCAGTCGTCGAGATAGTTGAGTACCCGCACACCTTCTTCCCTGAGGGGAAGGCCTCCACGACCTTCGTAAAGACACGTGGAGACAGGGACAGACCGAAGGGGAGGACCCTGTACTGATATGCCCGTCCCTCGAACGCGAACCGCAGGAACGGCCGGTGTCGAGGGAGGATCGAGACATGAAAGTACGCATCCTTCAGGTCGATTGCCATGAACCAGTCCTGACGCCTGACGGACGCCAGGATGCGCTTCTGCGTGACCATCCTGAAAGGCAGCTTGTGTAGGTGCCTGTTCAGAACACGCAGATCCAAGATAGGGCGCAACCCCCCGCCTTTCTTGGGGACAATGAAGTACGGGCTGTAGAATCCGCTGAACATCTTGGCCGGTGGGACGGGCTCGATCTCTCCCTTCACCAGAAGGGAGGCGACCTCCGCCCGAAGTACGGGGACATCCCTGCCTCTGACTGAGGTAAAAAGGACGCCGCGGAACTTGGGCGGACGTGTAGCGAACTGAATCGCGCAGCCGAGACGGATCGTCTTCCTCAGCGAGCCTGACAGTCTGGGAAGCTGAGACCAGGCTCCCAGAAACTGTGACAGGGGGACTAGAGGTTTGATCTGCTTCATCGCCCCCGCGGAGGGTGGTTCGATGGCTAGCAGTACGGATTCCTTGCCGGGGGAGGACCCCCGGGGAGGAGATCGGCTCTGCTGTTTTTCCTGCCTGGCGATTGTCCGGCTCGACGCACTGTCTGTCTGAGAGTGCTGAAGGCTGGTGTTTATACTCGACATTGCGCTTCGCCGTGATGCAACGTCGAGTTAGATAGGGACGGGCAGAACCGTCCCTATCCGACCCAGCGATGTGGTGGCTGGAATCGGGCCTTGTGGTAGTCTCAATCTCCCTGGGGTCTCTCCGTCAGGGCCGCTTCTGCTTCCGCGACGGCTGCTGACGGGGAGGCGGTTTCCTCTTTGACGTCCTTTTCCGGGAGTCAGCCTGAGAAGGGGGCACTGGAGCCGGAACCGGAGTCGAAGAGGGCCGAGGGTGCTGGGAAGCAGACGCCGCTCGGGATCTCGAAGGCCTGACGGCGGCCGAGTCATGGTGGGGCAGTATGTGTCTGATTGCCTCCGTCTGCTTCTTCACCGTCGAGAACTGCTGAGAGAAATCCTCAACGGTGTCACCAAACAGCCCTCCCTGCGAGATGGGGGCGTCGAGAAATCGAACCTTCTTGGCGTCCCGTATCTGCGCAAGGTTGAGCCAGAGGTGCCTCTCTTGGACCACCATGGTGGACATCGCCCGACCCAAGGCCCGTGCCGTCACCTTAGTCGCCCGTAGAGCGAGATCGGTGGCGGTACGGAGTTCCTGCATTACCGTTGGGTCGGTCTTGCCCTCGTGAAGCTCCTTCAACGCCTTGGCCTGATGGACCTGCATGATGGCCATGGCGTGGAGGGAGGAGGCGGCCTGACCCGCAGCCGTGTAAGCCTTCGACACCAGCGATGCCGAAAACTTACACGCCTTGGATGGGAGTCTAGGCCGAGCCCTCCAGGTGGCCGCTGTCTGCGGGCACAGGTGCACCGCGACAGCACGCTCCACCTGGGGGATCTCGACATAGCCCTTGGCCGCCCCACCATCGAGGGAAGTAAGGGCGACTGAGCCTTTCTGATTGGAACGAGCCGTGAGGGGCGCGTTCCAAGTCTTACTCAGCTCCTCATGCACCTCCGGGAAGAACGGGACCGGCGCTGGGCGCGGCTTGGAGCCGCGCTCAGACCCCAGGTACCACGTATCCAACCGCGAACGCTGGGGTAAAGGCGGTGCTGTGCACTGCAGCCCAATGCTCGCGGCGGCCTGGAAGAGCATGGGTGACATCTCAACGTCCGCTTCTTTCTGGGCTCGACCCCCCGGGGGAGGGAGCTCCGAGGAATCGTCGGGGTCGGATGCCAAGAGGTCGCCCTCCGATGCTACGATCGACATCTCATCTTCGTCACGCACTTCCGAGTACGTGGCGGAGGAACAAGATGGGGTAGGACCGTCTTTTAAGGAATGGTCAGACGAGCGAGACGGGGCGTGAACGGTCCGTGAGCCTGTGGCTGGCGGTCTAACGTTCACGGTGATCCCCATATCACCCCCGGTGTTAACCGAAACGGGCGGCAGGGCCGTAGTCACTGCCGTCACGGATCGGGTAACAGATGAGGTGGTGGCTTTACCCATAAAGAATACCGCCACCCGTGACCGCAACGTCTGGATAGGCATCTTCCCGCAGTTCGGGCAAGATGTATCCACGAAGGCTGCCTCAGCGTGCCGGAGACCCAAACACCTGAGACAGACATCGTGTCCATCCCCTTCCTCAATGAGCGCGTCGCACCCAAGAGAACAGCGTGACATGCCACGCTGGAGAAATTTGCTCTTTTAGAAAAAATCAAATATTGCTCAGACACTTCTGGAACTGCCGAGATGCCCAGGGGAAAGTCGCTGCAGGAAGGGACTGTCCGCTGCACCACGTCGTAGATTCCAGCAGGATACCAGCGAAGATCTGGAAGACCAGCGAATATCTGGAAGACCAGCGAATATCTGGAAGACCAGCGAAGATCTGGAAGATCAGCGAAGATCTGGGAGTGCTCATCAGATGCTTAGGCTCTGAAGAACAAAAGGTGAATGAATGAGCACGCCGGCTTCCCTCTTATACCCGGACATCCGGGGAGGAGCCCGGCATGCAAATTTCATTCGCCAATTTTCATTGGCCGTTTCTAAATACTCAGAAGATGATAGGTTCTCAAGACAAACCCCATTCTGTCGGGTCGACACAACGTCGAGAGACCGACAGAAAGGGAACCATGTCGCACTCTTCCGCAGGCAGGGGTTGTGCGGGGCTGTTTGTACCGACCCGAACACAGAATTTACAGAGTGTGGTTGTAGTCGCTACGAGGCTGCTCAGGTAGCAGCGGGAGTTGAATTCATCCAGTTAGGAGTTGTTGAAATACCACTGAAATAATTTTAGAGATGTTATTTTAAGGTCAAAACTACAAAGTGTTGCTTTAAACTGTCAGAAACCACAGAACATAATGGTAGCAGAAATTAAACCGCCCAACACAAATCATAGAAGGTTTGGTCTTTCACTGGTGTTGGAATTAAACAGCTACACACTCCACTGCTCCATATGTGACAGAGAACACCTCGTGTTTGTATAACATGAATATTAAATTTAATTGTTGTGTTATTGTTTCATTGTCAGTATATCGCTATATGTGCCGTAACTGTAAATGCATAGCTGTATATAAAAATGCACTGTATGTAAAAAGTATAAGAGCTGCCAAAGTTAAGTTCTAGCTTTTAAAATTAATTAAATACTTTTAACATAGTTAAATACGTCATAAACCCTATTCGCACGGGATTAATATTACCTGGGGACCTCTAGTCATTTGTAATAATTGCAGAGGTTGTCTGTTATCTTAATCCCGTGCGAATCAGCCATGTCTGTAATTTGTAAAGTAAAATTTCCCCTGCAAATTACCTACCATTTTTAGACGAACACCAAGGTCCTGTGATAATATTAGTCCCGTGTGAATCAGCATCTCTGTGATTTGATTTGTGCGAATGCACCACATGAAATACAGATGTGGGGAGGTCATTTCTAAATCACACGAGTTCGCCAGATAATACTAATCCTGTGCAAATATAGATTTAACATGTTATTTAATCTGAAAAGCTCTTTTATTGTGTTCTGTGTGATTTTAAAAGTATTTAGTATTTAATCTTTAGAAGTTTTAGTATTGATAATAGGATTCTAACTATTGTTTATAGGTCGATGATAGAAAGCATTTTAACATATAATATTATTGCTTGGTATGGAAATTTAGCAATGAGGCAGAAAAATAAACCAACGCGAATTATTAATGAAGCAAATAAAATAATCGGCCAGAAACAGAGTAGAATGCAAGAGTGGACTTTATGGAGACAAAGGCAATTGCAGTCTACTCAGAACAAACCCACCCACCATAGCTTTGAAGTTCTTCCTTCAGGGCGTAGACTGCGCATGCCGATAGCAAAAAGGAATGCATATAAAAGATCATTTATCCCACTAGCTTTAACCATTTTAAACCAATTGTTTTAAAGGGTTCAAAACATGTGTGTAATGTGTTTTTATTATGTGATATGTGGATGTATTTTATGTTGTGCCAGTGTCAAAGATGAATTTCTGTTCAAGTAACCGACAATAAACTAAACTAATCAAAGTACAAGAATGGCTGAAATAAAAAATCCATATGGGACATTTAACAAATTCCTTTTCCCACCCACACCAACAGAATTTACCCCCAAAGCGAACCACTCTGCCCCCTGAGCTTTTCAACATGAAGGAGCTTCCCCCTGGTGGAGAGGAAGAGGATGATGAAGAACAGGAATATGAGAACACAGAAGACACAGACACAGATTGTGATCTGGAGGTTATTCAGTCTACAGAGATGGGCAGTCCAGAACACTGTCATGGCAATGATAGCTCTGAAACTCACACATACCGCCATAATGGTTAGACCTTGACCAAAATCACTGAACACAACTATTCTAATGCAGAGGGATATTTTATTTCTGTGCAGTTGTATTACATTGATTCTATATCTGTCCACAAAAAGGCAGTGTTTTGCTAATATACTATATATATATTTAAATATATATTTTTTTACTTCCTGATGTGTTCACAGAATCTAACTCGTCTTATGGGTATTTTCTGATTCTCTCTTTAGACACGGATGACCAGCCTGATAAGACAGTAACATCTCATGAAAAAAAGAAAGCCAAATCTGTTCATCTACATAGTGAGAATGCCCCTCCTCCAAAAGGTAGAAAAATCTGTGTGGTTCCATCTTTAGTTGACTTGTAGTTTGTAAGTCAAGTAACTGTGATATTATCATTAATTATCATTATTATTATGTCTAAATGTTTATTATTATGTCTAAATTATGTAAGTGATTCTTCATTTACAATATGATTCATACATTTACAGAGGGATGTGACAATAGTGTCTCTAATGTCCAGAGTTCAAAGAATCTGAAGAAGAAAGTAATAGGACCAAGCAGGGTTAGTGTTTTTTTCAAAGCTACAATCGGGATGACAAGTCTGCACATGATGCTACATATATTTTCAGCAAATAGTATGTTTAGACCAAAAGATTATTCAACAAAACAAGCAATTTGCATTTACATTTGCAGTGGTGGACCTAAAATGTGTTTGGACAAGAGAAATTATTTCATATTTAGTTGGTTTTCTTGTACCTGGGTTTTTAAATATTTATACCAATTTCTAGCCACCTGTGACCATGTCCAAGCAGTACCCAGAAGATGATCCTGACTACTGCGTCTGGGTTCCTCCAGCAGGTAAACCTAGCACAAAGTTGCCCATTTCTACCCCTTAGGCTTTGAATGATATAAAGATATAAAACTGATATAAACTTTTATCATTGACATTCTGAGCGACCTCTTATTTCTTGCACTTTAAAAGCATACAGCAGAAATCAAGCATTCTGTGCAGGTGTACCCTTTAATCTCAATCTACAGTCCCATGCTGAATACTTAACGTTATGTTTGGTGGTTGTTATCTTTTGATCATAGGACACATTAAAGGCGGTTCTGACATTTGTTCTGCTTCATTAAGAAAGCCTTGACAAAAGAAAATGGAAAAAAGTTGAGGATTAGAAAAAGTTACGTTGAAGTCTTTGGCCTTGTGTTAAAGTGTGAATTCACTTAGTCAGTTATAAGATAAGATTTCAGCTTTCTTTGTTATGTCCAAAGGAATGAGAACCAGTCTCTGCCAGAGATCATTTTGTTGTTATGATGGTTGTCGTAAAAGCATTGTGCTGACCTAAACCGAAAACAATTGGCTTTCATTACACTGTATTACACATGTTACTGTTTAATGTGTTCATTATTCTACTTCAATATGTATTTACTTAAATGTATTTTTAGATACTTTCAATTAGAAATAAAATATTTAAAGGGGTCATATGGCGCGAATACGTGTTTTTCTGTGTCTTTGGTGTGTTATAAGTTTCCCATGCATGTATTAGACACATAAAATTGCAAAAATGAAAGTGTCGGAACAAAAGATGCATTCTATCTAAAAGTGAATGCTCACCCAGACCTGCCTGAAACACCTTGTGTAACCACACCCCCACAAATCTACGTCAGTTCGTGATATGATTTGACTAAGACCGCCCAAATGTATACGCAAGTAAGGTGGGCGTACCTGTCAGTACAATTGCTTTGGAACCTGATGTTCCAAATATGGTATGAGGCGTTACATTTCCGTCACATGCTTGCAGTATTCGACCAATCACTACACATTGGTTAACTGGCCAATCATAGCACACCTCGCTTTTCAGAGCGATGAGCTTTGTAAAAAATCTGCGCGTTTCAGAGAGGCGGTATGTGGAAAATACAGCGTTTTTGAACCTTAAATTGTGTATACACATTGCATTACATCTAAAACAAACGATAATATTTGTTTTAGCTGTGTCATAGGACCCCTTTAATTCAGAGCGGTAGTCCAGTGGTTAGCGCTCCAGACACATACACATGAGCTGTTGGCTCACCGGGACCCGAGTCATGTCCATTCCACACCCTGTCTCTTACCCTCATGTGCCTGTCTACCTCCAGTGTCCTATGGATAAAAGTAAAACATTTAGTCCATTATTAAAACCCCAACATGTGATGTGATGATTTTTAGAAAGAGGAGAAGCAATTTAGTTGTAAATAATAATATGTTTTCATAATCTTTAATCATATTTAAGAATTTTCTCTGCCTTTAAAACATCTTTTTTGCTGTTGTAAATCAGGCCGTATATTCCAGTACCTTATTAAAGAATAAGTTGTTGTAATATTGATGGAAGCCTTAGCAAATGCGACTAAAAACATAATTTCCCTTTCTGTCGGTCTCTCGACGTTGTGTCGAACTGACAGATGGGGTTCGTCCCTGAGAACCAATCGCTTCCGACTTCTTAGAAAAGGCCAATGAAAATTGGTGAATGAAATTTGCATGCCGGACTCCGCCCCTGGATATCCGGGTATAAAAGGGAGACAGCATGCTGCATTCATTCACCTTTTTTTCTTCGGAGCCTTCACACTGATCGACTTCGAGACTTCAACTCTACGCCAAATTACTGCTGGAATCTTACGATGTGGTGCAGCGGACTGTCCCTTCCTGCAGCGACTTCCCCTGGGCGTCTCGGCAGTTCCAGAAGTGTTTGAGTTTTTTTCTCTAAAAGAGCAAATTTTTTCTCCAGCGTGGCATGTCTCGCTGTTCTCGTGGGTGCAACACACTCATCGAGGAGGGGGACGGACAAGAGGTCTGCTTCCAGTATGCTGGGGCAGCCCTTGTGGATATGTCCTGCCTGCACTGCGGGCGGTTGACGAGACGTTGCGTCACGGGTGGCTGTGTTCCCACGGGACTCTCCTACCGTCTTGTTCCTCAACCACGTATTTGGAAACGGTGCGTGATGATATGTCCGTTGCAGCATCGGAGGGTGACTTACTGGCATCTGACTCTGACGATTCCTCGGAGTTCCCTCCCTCGAGCCCAGGAAGAAGCGGATGTCGAAATGTCAGCCATGCTTTCCCGGGCCGCCGGCATTGGGTTGCAGTGCACCGCACTTCCTCTCCCAACGCTCGCGGCTGGATACATGGTACCTCGGGTTTGAGAGCGGCTCCAAGCCGCACTTGCCCCCAGTGCCGTGTTTTCCCGGAAGTGCATGAGGAACTTAGTACGACCTGGAATGCCCCCTTTCGGCGCATGCACGTCAACTAATCCCATCGCCCTTTCTTCCCTCGAAGGTGGGGCAGCTAGAGGATAAGTTGATGTCCCCCAGGGGCTCGACCTAGACTCCCGTCCAAAGCATGTAGGTTTTTTCGGCATCTTCGGTGTTGAGAGCTTACTCTGCTGCGGGCCATGCTGTCCCCTCTTTCCATGCTATGGCCATCCTGCAGGTCCATCAGGCCAAGGCGTTGAGAGAGCACCACGAGGGTAAGACCGTCCCAGCGCTTATGCAGGAACTCCGCGCCGTCACCGACCTCGCTCTACGGGTGACCGCGCGGGCCCTGGGTTAGGCGATGTCCACGCTTGTGGTCCAGGAGAGACACCTCTGGCTGAACCTTGCACAGATGAGCAATGCAGAGAAAGTTCGCTTTCTCGACGCACCCATCTCACAAGGGGGGGCTGTTTGGTGATACTGTCGAGCCGCAGTTCTCAACAGTAAAGAAGCAGACCGAGGATATCAAGCATATCCTCCCCCGCCGCGATTTGGCCGCCCTCTGGCCGTCGAGATCCCGTGCACCGTCTGCTTCCCAGGTCCTCTTCGACGCCTTCCGGTTTCAGCGCTCCCCAGTTTCGGCGCCCCCTACTCAGACGCCCCCCCCCCCCGGAAGAAGACATAGAAGAGGAGACCACCACCCCATCAGCAGCCGCGGCGGCCCTCATGGGAAGACCCCAGGGCGATCAAGAATACCTTCGGGCACGACCCCAGCCATTCCATCGCTGGTTGGTCGATCTGCGACGGTTCCTGCCCCGTCCCAACAGCCCACTTCTAAGAATTTTCTCTCTCTCTGGGTGTTTATCACAGCCGCTCTCATCCTCTACACAACGGTGTTCAGCAACTCTACGTTGCGTCACGGCGAGACCCAATGTTGAGGATAATCAGCAGCCTAAGCACTCTCAATCGACGGTGCGTTGTGCTACATCATTGTCTGGGTATTATCACAGCCGTTCTCACTCTCTACACGACGGTGTTCGGCAACTCAATGTTGAGGCGAGACCCAATGTCGAGGATAATCATCAGCCTAAGCACTCTCAATCGATGGTGCGTTGTGCTACATCATTGCCAGGCAGGTAAAGCGAGGGATCTGCACTGCCAGCCATCGAACCACCCCCGGGAGGTCGATGAAGCAGAACGTACTCCTAGCCTCCCTGTCTCGGTCCCTGGGAACCTGACAAGAGCTTCCCAAACCGTCACAGTGACTACAGGAAACGATCCGTCTCGGCTACGCAGTCCAACTCCCCAGACGCCCGCCCAAGTTTCGGGGCATCCTCTCAAACCTCAGTCAGAGGCAAGGATGCTCCCGTGCTTCGGGCCGAGTTCGCCACCCCTCTGGAGAGGAAGCAATCGTGCTCGTCCCTCTAGCCGAGATGTTCAACGGGTTTTACAGCCCATACTTCATCGTCCCCAAAAAGAGGGTTGCTAGATCTGCGCACCCTGAACAGGCACCTACTCAAGCTGCCGTTCAGGATCCTCACGCAGAAGCGCATCCTGGCATCTATCAGATATCTGTTAGAGAAACAAGGAGAGTGGCGACTCCACCCCCGCGCAGTCCAGCTCATTGGGTACAATTCGGGCGGACTCAGGTAGACCTGTTCGCCTCCCTGGACACCACCCATTGCCCGCTAGGTTACTTCCCGTCCGAGGCCCCCCTCGGCACGGATGCTCTAGCGCACAGCTGGCCACAAGCTGAAGTACACCTTCCCCCCAGTGAGCCTCATTGCACAGACCCTGTGCAAGGTCAGGGAAGAGGAGTATCAGTGAAGTGTATTAGTTACCGGACTTGGTTCTCGGAGCTAATGCTCTTGACGACAGCTCCCCCCTGGCTGATTCCCCTGATGAAGGACCTGCTTTCCCAGGGGAAGGGCACGTTATGGCATCCCTGGCCAGACCTCTGGAACCTACATGTCTGGCCCCTGGACAGGACGAGGAGATCCTGAGTGGCCTACACCCTGCGGCGGTTAAGACCATCACACAGGCTAGGGCCCTGGCCACTAGGCGGCTATACGCCTCTAAGTAATGCCTCTTCTCATCCTGGTGCTCTTCTCGAAGAGAAGACCTGCGGAGTTGCTCGATCAGGAACGTGCTGTCCTTCCAGAGACTTGAGAGTGATCTCTCCCCTTTCACACTGAATGTGTATGTAGCCGCTATTGCCACTCATCATGACCCAGTTGCTTTTAAGTCTCTAGGACAGCACAACCTGATCATTTGGTTCCTAAGGGGCGTACTCTCTTGCGACCTTGATGCGGTCCTGGAGCCCCTCGGAGATGCTGCTCTTTCTCACCTCACGATGAAGACGGCTCTCCGGATGGCGCTCAAGAGGGTAGCGGACCTACAAGCATTCTCCGTGTCCACAGATTGCCTAGAACTCGGGCCCGGTGATTCTCACGCTATCCTGAGACCCCGGCTTGGCTACGTGCCCAAAGTTCCCACCACTCCCCCTACACCAGGTGGTGAACTTACAGGCGCTCCCCACCGGGGAGCAAGACCCAACCCCATCCGTGTTTTGTCCAGTACGCGCATTGCGCCTCTACTTGGACCGCACGCAGAGCCGCAGGAGCTCTGAGCAGCTCTTTGTCTGTTTTAGAGATCAGCAGAAGGGGAGGGCTGTCTCAAACAGAGATTGGCGCACTGGATCATGGACACCGTCACCACGGCGTACCTGTCCTAAGTTCGCCCGTGCCCACTGGCAGTGAGAGCTCACTCCACACGGAGTATAGCCTCCTCGTGGGCACTGGCTCAAGGCGCCTCTCTGGCAGACATCTGCAGAGCTGCGGGTTGGGCTACACCCAACACCTTCGCGAGGTCCTACAGCCTCCGCGTAAAACTGGTATCAGCTCGAGTCTTGCAGGGTATCAGGTAAGACCGACGGCCGGTAGGTTGTACGCCTATGACAGTACCTTCCCCCCTTTTTTCTAGGCTCTGCCTCCCTTCTTTCCCCACTGGGTGAAGAACAGGCACTCAATCCATCATTAAGCAAGCCCCTCCTGCGGGCGGGCTGGGCAGAGCAGCCCTGCCCCTTAAGCCGGGTACCAACTGAGTTATCCACAACATAGCTCTAACCGGACCTAGTGCTACCGGACGTTGTTACCCCCCAGCAGGGTGGTTCCGTCTGATGTATCCTCATGATTGGTTCCCACCTTGGTAACCTATGACCTTCCCTAGGTGGACCTCCACCTTGCGGTTAACTCCTTCAGTCCGCACATTCCTCCCATGAGTTCTCCCCTAATGGCGAGACCATGTTGGTATCTCCACTAAACTCCTCCCTACGGTAGGAAGTGGTCTCTGTAGCGCATTCCCCATTTGAGGAAGTAGCGCTTACCCAGTGGCCTTACGGTACCGGGCGGCTTCTCGCTGTTAGAGAAACAAGGCTTCCTCCTGTGAGGGCCGAAGGCAGGGGCCTTCCCACCTTTCAAGAAAAGCTCTGGGACCCCCTACCTACCCACTGGTAGGTTACAATTTCGCGGTAGCGCTCACGGCTGACACGCGCAGGCCAGTCACCGTCGCTTCGCTAGAGATGGTGACAGGGCACAGCATTGTGGCGTTTTCCATAGGAACCCCATCTGTTGGCTCGACACAACGTCGAGAGACCGACAGAAAGGGAACGTCTTTGTTACGGATGTAACCTCAGTTCCCTGACGACACGTGCTGCCCGCTGCATCAGTCGTGAGAGGTTCGCAGGCTCCTCAGAACAAAGGTGAATGAATGCAGCACGCCGTCTCCCTTTTATACCCGGATATCCGGGGGCGGAGTCCGGCATGCAAATTTAATTCGCCAATTTCTTTGGCCTTTTCTAAAGAAGTCGGAAGCAATAGGTTCTCAAGGACAAACCCCATCTGTCGGCTCGACACAATGTCTCGTTCCCTCCATCAGGGAACTGAGGTTACATCCGTAACCAAGACGATTTCACTCTCACAAAAGCAAATTGATATAATTTTGCTATTGAATATTCTGTTTGACATGACAAATTTTGAATGTTGTATTCTATGATGTCCTTAACCAGACCTTGTTAGCAGCCGAAATGAGGAAGGTGTCCATTCTTCATGCTGCTTAATGTTTTTCCATTTGTACAGGTCAGACTGGTGATGGTCGGACACATCTGAATGATAAGTACGGCTACTGAGCACAGAAAAGGAAGACCATCCTCAAATCAGCTTAACTCCTTATCTTAGTATCGAGAGAAAGGATGCACTATGTCGATCTCTTTCCTCTTTATACATCATCTCATGGAACTGTCACAAGTAGCTCAAATGAGCTCAAAATGTTTTTAGATGTTGTTTTCAAGCATTTTTGTTTTCTGACTTTAATTTCCTTTCTCACAACATTTTTAGCCTGGGGTCATGAACTAAGATAGGATGGATGTAGTTTTTAAGGTGAGGTTCCTTCAGGTTGAGGTCAGGTGATTTTGATATTCTGGGTTGCTTTTGTGGAAAAGTATTGATTGACACACAGTTTTTTTCTGGATTTGGGAACTGGCATAACAAACGTGTCCAGCATTGCATGTATGACTTGTTCTACATCCTGCTCATGAAGCAGGAAACTATAGGCTGCCAGCAGCTGTTCAATTGTTGTTCAAATGTTAAAGCACTGTACTATCAAACAACCTGTTGTTGACAAATCTCTATATACAGCTTGCTGTTCTGTGATTAGTTTAATAAACTAAAGAGGGCTCTGTGAATATTCAGTTCTCTGTTCTGGGTCACTCTCAGAGCAATGGTAGACTCCCTCCTCAGCTTGGCTGTGGTACCACCCTCCGCATGGCAAGCTCCAACTGAAGTGGACCTCTATTGAATGGTAACGATACCTCCTCAGAGTGGTGGCTTTACCAGCCATCTGGACTCTTGCTCGGCATTCTGGGATTAGCAAGATGTTAATGAATCTGTGTTAATGAGAAAGGGAGTGAGTTTAGCGCTGTGTGTGTGTGTTCTTTTTCTTGGACTTAATGAAGAGTGACTCAGTATTGGGGATGTAATGTGTGTGTGTTTGTGTGTTCAGATATGGATTAGGCCCCTCCACATATGCTACTACACACTAGCCGATCTGCTTATGCTCTTCAATTCTCCATTGTTAGGAGAAATGTTACTTGTCTTTTGCAAAATAAAAATGTATGGCATCTACTGCTAAAATGGTTTTAATTGTTGTTGTTTTTTTGATATGTGCTCACTTGTGTAATTAAAAGATATATATATAAAATACGTATGAACTACTGTGCTATTTTTTCAGTGCATGTTTACATTTAAGCATTTAGCAGCTAATATGGTATAACTGTTACTTGTCCATGCATGCCCTGGGAGTTCTATGGCCCCGGTAAGATCTATTGGCTCCATCTTTGACAGAAGTTTTGGTTTTTATTTAATTTCAGTTTTCCAAATCAAACAAACTGTTTTACAGTAATGCCCTTATTATATGGGCAAAGTTTTCTGAAGAATTTAACTGCATGATTGTAGATGTTTGTAGACATTTGTGTAAATATAATTTTTGTGACTCATGTAAGGTATATGCTGCACACTGCTTATCCTACAAGAAACCGATTTGAAAGGCGTCTAACTGACTTTCTTCCAGATATCTCGATTTCTCCATTCCTGGCTGAATGCCTTTGGCCCCTCACCACACCCGGTGCTGACGTCACCCTCCAGTTCCCTGTTCACAAACATACAGCTTATCGCTCTGCTTTGAATCTGGCTCAGACAGGCCTGTGGAATCAGCCCACGCTGGAACAAGAATGCTCCTTTCAGGTGTATAAAGAACCTGAAATGTTGGCAGACATGCTCACCCAATATGGGATTACTTTTGTGTCAATAAAAATGAATGCAAACTTTAAAAAAAAAACGAACAAAAATAAACGAGACAGAAAAAAAACACTTTGATAATGAAAACAATAAACTCAATTGCAAAAATGTGACATGATTTTCAAATAAACTGCTATTTTTCTTAACAATTTTCATTTTAGTTGATGTTTTCATTATCAGTTTATTTGAAAATCATGTCACATTTTTGCAATTTAGTTTATTGTTTTCACTATCAAAATGTTTTTTTTCTTTCTCATTGTATATTTTTGTTAGTTTTTTTTAAATTTGCGTTCATTTTTATTGACACAAAAGTAATCCCATAACCCAACACATACACAGTAAGAAATATCGCCACCCTCATACATTTGCCCTACGTGAAGAAACGATTCTCAGTAGAGTGAAAAGAGACTTTTATAGATCAGTCATATACAGTAATTAAAATAAAATCCTTAGTTTCTTACAGGCATCACCTGTCCTCTGAGGTCTACACCGATGCAGTTTCAGTGCAATCCACTTTATTAATTCCATTTACAGTCTAGTAAAAGACAAACTGGAAAGAAATGTTTATTTCCCTCAGGAGAGGCACATAATCAGACAACTTTTGACATCGCAAGCATGAACTATATGTCGGTCCTTGTAGCTATAATTCATTAAAATATTGTATTTGTTTCACAAAGTTAAACATAACAGAGCAGTGCCCTTTGCTAGCTGATGCTTATGTTTACATTCATTAAAAAGTTGAATAGGTTTGCTGCTGAATACATACACAATCAAAGCCCTCAGAAGGGTTGATTGTAAAATATACTGCATGGATAGGATTCGCTATGCTTTAAATGCTAGACTGAGTTCTGTGCTTTATTTTCTATACATTATAATGTTGACACACTGGTAATGTTTGACATAGCATTCTATCATACTACTCTTACAACATCCAAAGTATACAGTATATGCAATGTACAGACTTTTTGAGGAATACTGTATGCCACCCAGCAAAAATGTTTGTTTCAGTGTAATAAATGTACGTTACCCATGTGATTTCCTTGACCTAATATCTGATAAGATTGCGAAGACATTTACATTATAAACTAAATTTACCAACCATTTGCAAGATGACTGTATACTACTTGGTGAATTAAACAACATAATGACGTCATCTGACATCAGTAGCATACTACTGTCTGAAACATTTGTTATTGCATAATGCTACATTCCCAACATAGACATTATTTGAAAGGGCCATGATTGTCTATAAGTGTCAAAACCTTTCATAAAATAGATATGGATCGTAGAAGACATTGTGTTTTAGGTACATGGTACTAGGTATGGTGCATGTAGTTTAAGATGTGTAATATATGATGATAAAGGGGTCATATGACACTGCTAAAACAAATATTATCGTTTGTTTTAGATGCAATGCAATGTGTATACACAATTTAAGGTTAAAAAACGCTGTCTTTCCACATACCGTGCATGTTTGTATCTCCTCTTTGCCCCGCCTCTCTGAAACACACAGATTTTTTACAAAGCTCATCGCTCTGAAAAGCGAGGTGTGCTATGATTGGCCAGTTAACCAGTGCGTAGTGATTGGTCGAATACTGCAAGCATGTCATGGAAATGTAACGTCTCTTACCATATTTGGAACATCAGGTTCCAAAGCAATTGTGCTGACAGGTACGCCCATCTTACTTGCATATACATTTGGGCAGTCTTGGTCAAATCATACCATGAAGTGACGTAGATTTGTGGGGGAGTGGTTACACGAGGAGTTTCAGGCAGGTCTGGGTGAGCATTCGCTTTTAGATAGAATGCATCTTTTGTTCCGTCAATTTAATTTTTGCAATTTTACGTGTCTAATACATGCATGGGCAACTTATAACACACCAAAGACACAGAAAAACACGTATTCGCACCACATGACCCCTTTAAAAGACTTTACTATTGAGTATCATTTTTCCTCACATTTTTGCTGAATATTTGATTATCTGCTATACCGAACATAACATCTAATGAGTTCCATCATAACTGATCCATGTCTTAAATTTCAAAATATGACATTAAATATCTGTATTGCCATTATCTGATTGTTAGGTTTTCCAGTTTACCACGTTTGCAGAGCTAACAACTCTATTAATAACTGGTTTTACTAATTACTAATCTTTACTAAAAATATATATTGCTTATTTAAGGCCCATTCTGGTATCAAACTGATTGTCTCATCTCACCTCACTGTTTAACATCTAAACTTCCATAACACTAAAACCATGTGGTCAATTGTAAGATGTTTTCTTTAAGCCCCTGACCAATCTTTGATGTGTTTAACAGGAGTGAACAAAGTAACTGGACCATTTGGCTACGGTTTAATAGGTAATGCAGTGGTCATGGCCTTTTCATCGTAGGTTCGAAGTAGGTTTCCTGAGAGATAGAGGACGAGACAGCTAAATGCGAAGGGTTATGTCTCCTCATTCCTCCGTTACATTTTGGCCCTAATCACACTTCCTGTTTTGTTAACAGACCTTATCCTTATCACAGGGCCTTTGTTCACATTAATATCCTGCAAATGCAAAACATACATTGTCTTTATGTTAGGACTTTTTGGTCCATAAATTTGTGATGTTTTGTCTCTGCAAGTTTCCAGTCCTTTCTCCTTTCTCTCAAGCACATGGAGGTTCCTCCGCAGGGAGCAGGGGGTTGCAGGGTGGGGCATTGCTCAGAGAGCGGAAAGCGAAGATGGATGGATCATAAGAATATCTTGGAACATAACGGCCACCAGTCAGGTTCTGTGAAGGAACAATAAAGACGAGGTTTAAAGCCAACTGCAAGTTAAAGTTGCTGAGATGGGTTATAAAAGAAAGCACATTAAAGAGTTGCATACTGTTGTGCTATCGAAGAAATGAGGTAAGAAAGTTGCATGCATTCATTCACTCAATCAATCAACTGCAATAAAAAGTGAGCTTTACAATAAAAAGTTAACATTACCATGTTTATGTGGTCTTAAAATGTCCCAAGGACAAAACTACTATTTACTTTCAAGCTGTACTAAAATTTTTTCCAACACAAATTTCTCAAAATATCCTTAAATCAGCCCATTTACTTCAATGCAAGTGACTTTAAAGGGGTCAAATGACACGGCTAAAACGAATATTATGGTTTGTTTTAGATGTAATGCAATGTGTATACACTATTTAAAAACGCTGTATTTTTCACATACCGTGCATGTTTGTATCTCCTCTTTGCCCCGCCTCTCTGAAACGTGCAGATTTTTAACAAAACTCATTGCTGTGAAAAGCGAGGTGTGCTATGATTGGCCAGTTAACCAGTGCGTAGTGATTGGTCAAATCTACAAGCGTGTGACGGAAATGTAACGCCTCTTACCATATTTGGATCATCAGGTTCCAAAGCCATTGTACGGACAGGCATGCCACCTTACTTGCATATACATTTGGGCGGTCTTAGTCAACTCATACCACGAACTGACGTAGATTTGTGGGGTGTGGTTACACGAGGCATTTCAGGCAAGTCTGGGTGACCATTCGCTTTTAGATAGAATGCATCTTTTGTTACGACACTTTCAGTTTTGCAATTGTACGTGTCTAATACATGCATGGGCAACTTGTAACACACCAAAGACACAGAAAAACACGTGTTTGCGCCGTATGACCCCTTTAAATTAGATATTTGTACTACAAAACAAGACTAAAATACTAATTTCATTTTTGTGAGCAAGAAATGTAATTAAATGGTTTTGCTGTAAATCAAGTCATGCCCACCAAACCAAGGGCATAGACTATTTTCTTTCTATCTCATTCTCTTTGATCAAATCCTGTCCAACTTTAATATTGATGAGCAAGATTTGTTTACACACCATGCTGTGGTAACATAATGGAGTTTGTCTGAAATGGTTCTCTAGTGTTTCAACACCAGCTCACACTCACATGTCCAAAAGAAAATTTAGAGAAAGGAAGACTTACTGTACTGGAGAATGGAAGCAAAAGTTAATCTGTTCCACATATGGCCTGCTATATCTAGCCTGACTTAAAACTGCGTAACTCACAAAGACATGTATACAAGTACCACAAGCTTAAACTTTCTTTAGACAGCTTCTCTGTTGAGGGTTTCAACATCATCATGGGGCCAGATCAACACTCCATCAAAATAAAAGAAATAAGAGGCAACATTTTTTTTGCATTGTAGCATGATTACAATTACTTTCTACAAGCAGCTGTTCATTGAATCATCCATTCTACTTCAGGAAGCAATGCTTACAGTTTAAACCATTTAAACTGGTTTCATCTTTGCATTCCTTAAAACAAATGACAATTTATGAAACAACATTCTTAATGTTAAAGCTTGACAAACAACAAGCTTCTCAACAAGCTTGGACGAAGCACTCATCCAAATGGTTCCTGGATTATTTTTTCCTTAATTGGTTTAATTTTTTTCTTCCTACTCTGGTTCCATCTTAAATGTACAAGTAGGGTTTGCCTATTAAAGTTCATCTAGCAGGTTTTGCAGTTCTTGAGGTGACCAAGTCTGAGACTGCATATCAAGACCAAAACAAACCCAACTCACAAAGTGTAAAGTTATGCTAATACATGTTAGGCTCTGATGGCTTTGATGCATTGATCATTTACAATCAGTATTTCATTGACTGTGCTCAAGAATCGACATGTCACAGATGCAATGAGTCTATAAATTGTTTATTGTGGGTGTGATTCCTGTGAAAATACATTTGAACATATAAATCAGGGCTATTTTCAATAAGAAGCCAACATTTTTTGCCTCCTCAAAAAAATTGCAACCCAAAATACTGTAGAAATAAGACATAACCAACAAACCATTACTAAAATTTAATTAAAATGACATATGACCACTAATTTCTACAAAAACAAAACTATATTGACCTTGGTGAGAAGGTTGTGAAAACAGGAGAGTGAAAGATAGATTAAAAAGAACATAAAATGTGGCCACCCAGTGAGAGCCTTTTGAGCGAGTCAGGCAAACATATCAAGATCATCACATTTCCAGCATAATACGAGTCAACTATCAATGACAAAATGCAAAAGAGAGCGAGAGGAAAAAAGGTTGGAAGAGAGAGGAAGTTGAAAATAAAAACAAGAGAGTAAAACGATGAACATCTTTCTCTCTATGACTGCAGATCCTGCAACAGCCGGCACTCTAAAAATGGAAAATGACTTCATCCTAACACACAGACACACACACACACACACACACACACACACACACACACACACACACACACACACACACACACACACACACACACACAC